>NC_069112.1:752500-1025548 GCF_025612915.1 Magallana angulata | reverse complement strand
CTTTTACGTCTACAGACTTTGGCGTCATTAACAGTCTTAACAGAAGGCGGTCTTCCTGCATAGGTTGGTACTGTAAAACTTAAGAATATTTTATATTCTCACAAAAAATAAAATTTTAGTATGTTCTCCAGTAGATTAAATAACAAAAACCGCATTGTTAATATATAAACACATGCATACTAGTCAATTGTCTCATCAGAACTTCACAATATTTGTTTAGTTTTTTTCCCCCCCAAGATTAAAGACTTTTGTATAATGATTTAAATATATCAAATGATGAGTTTTTGGTATTCTTTTTTTTTCCAAAAAATTCAGTTAAAAGTCTTCAATCTTTTTTTTCTGAATGTTAAAATTATAGCGGAGAATAATGCCATATAGCATTTTTCCATTTACACGTGAACACGACCATGTGTAAATACATGTATAATTTTATACTATATTATATTTTATCATTATATATGATGTCCTGGAACAGGTTTCTTTTCCTCCAACAAATCAGGATCCCGTACAGTATCTGTTTCTCCTGGATCAGGGTTTGATGCCATGGTATAAATCTTCTTACTATAATGCCTTGTGCATAGTTAACCCGAACACGAGCACTTTTCTATCCAATTTATTCGTGAGTACTTGTGTATGTATGGTATTTTTAAAGAAGCTACATATCTGTCTGTGGTACCAAGGGTTAAGGACATGGTGTGTTTGTTTACTTGTTGATGTATCTTAATTCATACTACATAACGGGAGAATTGACAATCACCTCTGTGTGTGGTACCAATGGTTTAGGACATGGTGTGTTTGTTTAGTTGTTAATGTATCTTAATTTATACTACATAACGAGAGAATTGACAATCACCTCTGTGTGTGGTACCAATGGTTTAGGACATGGTGTGTTTGTTTAGTTGTTAATGTATCTTATTTATACTACATAACGAGAGAATTGACAATCACCTCTGTCTGTGGTACCAAGGTTTTAGGACATGATGGGTTTGTTTACTTGTAGATGTATCTTACTTATTAAATACATTGTACACTACACAACAAATTAGAGCCATTGACATCGATGTCACCGACGGTAACTGTGTTTTGTGTTTGATTTGAGTTTTGTTGGCGACATTCAAAGCTTGATCTTTTATTCACAATAAGTCTGAGGATTCATTTTTCTGACTTGAAAAAAGTCTGCGTATTGGAGAATTGTTGTCATATTACATATCAACATCAATCTATCAATGCCCCCCCCCCCCCATGGCACGTGCATTGTTGAATTACCTTTAAATCATCATTCATTATATACTCTTTTAAAGGGTTTAAATCTGTAAAGAACAATAACCGTTCGCTCTTAATAAAATGGCTTGCAAGATTTGTATGAGGCATATAAAAGAAAATGATGTTCTCGGCTCCACTTAGTAACAACACGTGATAATGTCATACTTTTAAGACAGCTATATATTTCAGTACTTGATATCAAGCGATGAAAATGATTTTAGGAATGCTATATGAAAGGTAAGCCGTGTACAATTTCTCATGTTAATATAAATTGGTCTATGATATTTCAGGTAGTTGTCTAAGTATTCACACAGTGTTTTGACTTTCTCAGTTGAAACTGTCTTCAACAGTACGTTCAGTGGTGTAGTGTTTCACTTTATGTAAAGCTGAACTCTATGGAATAAAACAAATAAAATGATAAAAGCAGTTAAGAGCATGTCTACGAGAAAACCATGCAAAAGGTGGTGGGAGCAAGGTTTTCTGATCAACTTCATATTTTGTGTGTAACAGTGTGCATCTATATGAATTCATTTGCCACAATTTTTTTTTGATGTGGTCAGTCTAAACTTGGTTCTGCAGCACTGTTACTAAAAATAGCATTTTGACCCTTTTAAGAATAAAATTTTGTATAATTCACCAAATTATGGTGAAGAATTCTGAGTTTAGTTTAAATATGAATTCAAAAAGTCATTTAGAGTTAACACTAACAAGGTACACTTGTGTAATTCATTTTGTGAGAATTCCCATATATTCTTTCTGTTAAGTGCAGATAGGTCACGAATCTGGCATGTTTCCAACTTTTTGTAAATTTGTGAAAATATACATTTTTTAAATGCTTAAAAGTCAGAAAATGGCACTTTAAATTCACTAAATCTGTTTCTAGTTATAAAAGGACATTTATCTTTACAATATATCAAAAATCTGTCTTTGGACTCTCAATAATATTGCAAATATATTGTCTTAAAGTTGGACATTTTTCTACTTTTAAAACTCTCCAGAATCTGTAGTTTGGCGTAAGCTTTACATTGTAACATGTATATTATGGGGAAAAAACCAGACATATTCGCGAGCCAAACAATATTTTACTGAACTGAAGGATTGCTTCAACACATTTCAGTTTTTTTTTAATCAATGCCATTAAAACACGAGAAATCATGGGAAAATGGGAATTTGAATATACATGTAAGCTGAATTGGACTTATTTGCCAGTGCTACACATTCACTGGCGTCGGAAGCAAATTAAAAGTGGGGGGGGGGGCTAGACTAATTCTTAGAAATATTGGGGGGGGGGGGAACTAATTCCCAAAATCATGGAAATCCTAATTCGTGGGGGGGGGGGGGGGTATACCTATACTTCCCAAAAAAAAATCTTACCTACCAAAATGTTTTTCCCCAAATCATGAAATTCCTAATCCGGGGGGGGGGGGGGGGGGACTAGTATGCCTGTGACTCCAACTTCTCAATCTTTCATGGTAAATTTAGGAACAATTATCTTTACTGCTAGAAAAAGGGGAGGGGGGCTGAACCCTCTATAATGCTATGTTCATAATGTTTAGGTCTAACTTTGTCCCCGCCCCCAGCCCCCGCACCCCCGGTTCTGACGCCTTTGATATTAAGACAAGCAGAGTGCCCATTAGGCCTAGATACACGAATGAATAATTACAGGAGCAAAACTACAAAATTCAAAGTACTGAAATACTTAAAGCCGGGCTCTTTTGGTGTGTAATTTTACATATTGTTTACCACAGATTGACAATATCTCTCTCTCTCTCTCTCTCTCTCTCTCTCTCTCTCTCTCTCTCTCTCTCTCTGCATGTATTATGTATTGATCTTTTTATTTTTTATACTTGAACATGTGATTTTTTAATTCAGGAAGTATGACCAAATTTCAAAGCCCCCCCCCCCCCCCCCAAAAAAAAAAACCCAAATAAAAAACAACCAAAAACCAAACAAAAAAAAGCAACCCAAAACAAGCAAACAAACAAAAGAAAAAAAAACCAAAAGGATCATCTCCATGAAAAAAAAATGATTAAACATATCTTTGTTGAATTTAACAGAATATTTTTAAAAATATGGAAGTGGTGTGGTATCAATTGCCAATGAATGTCCATCACATTAAATGATCATAGAATAAGGGAGATTTGGTAATTATTTTTGTCCGACAGTATAAAGGATTGAACTTTTATTGTTTGAGGGGTAGAGGGACCCGATATTAAGCCTGAAAAAATGTTAATAAAAAATATGATACATCATAAATTACGCTTAAAATTAGTAAATATCAGCAGAATATCAGCGTAATCTAATATAGAGACACATTTTATTAGCATTTCATTTTTTCAATTTTTTTTATCACAAGACAATAAGAGAGTGTAAAAATTTTGACTTTTTTTTATTAGACTGCTTCATAACTCTGGGACCAGCAGGCATGTTCAGGAAACTTTCCTAAGATATGACCTAAGTGTGTTCCTAAGATATGACTTAGGAAAAAAGTTAGGAACATCCTAAGATCAACTTAGGACTCGTCTTAAGATGTAGCTCGACGGTAACGTAGGAACATCTTAAGTTAGGATATCCTAACCTTCTACAACCATTCTTATTTTTCACATTTATTCATTCAGATCGGATTTGAGAGACTTGTGTAGGGCTGAATCATTAAACATTTTGCCAGAAAGTTGTACGTCTCGGTAGTTATCACAATAGGCCTAAAACCGGTAATTTTTATGTATACATTTTAAAAATTTATATTTATCAAAATATATATCAGTGACCAATAACAATTTAGTTTGTTTTTGATGTTTTTTTAAATGAAACACCCCCCCCCCCCCCAAAAAAAAAAATAAAAAATAATGAAATAAAAAATATCACACGCCCCAAAAAAATTCAAATACATGTAACTGTTCTTTTTTTTTTTATAAAGAAAATATGCAGAACAGAATTGGCTTACAAGCAGATAATTATGTAAACAACACGTGCGTATTGTCATTAGATAATTAACATTTGAGAATCTTGTCATTCAAGTATATGTAATATACATAAACTCGCGATTTTCATAGAATTTGAAACGTTACATGAGGAAACACATGTACCCTTACAAACACAGCCAATTTCCATTTAATCTGCAATATATAGAATGCACGAACATATTAAATAAGAAATACGTTGTAATATATCTCGAAAATATATAAATACAGTTCATTCAACATTACAAATTTTTTAAAGTTTTTTTTGTTCAGAATAAGGTGATAAAAATTAGGAATGATCACGTATGGCTTATATAACCAGATGTAAATTTACTTCTTAGCAAAGGAAATTTAAATAATTGTTATCAAAAATTATTAAAACCAAAACAATGAATGCAACGCATTTAGTGTACAGTGTAGTTACAAAAAAATAAGTGAATAATTTTCATTCGTCAAACAGAGATAGTATTTGCAAAAAAAAAATTCTTAAAAATTTGTCAGCTCCCAGGCAGGCATGTAGTAATGGGGAAGTGGTGAGAGTTCGGGGTCCCCATCCACGTCATTTTGTTAAAATGAACACACATGATAGAATAAATGACTATGCCCCCCCCCCCCCTTTTCCGGATTAGGAATTTGATGTTTGTCGAAAAAGCTGGAACTGTGGAAAATATTGCTTTATTATACCGGTCCTAAGAAAAGGCTTCACAACATCCCAGTATCCCCAAAAACGTGATTTTAAAGCTTTATGATGGTCTTAGGACAAGGTAGGTGTTGTCCTAAAGTTAGGACAAAGTTATGGCGGTTCCTAAATTTAGGAGAGCTTCGAGAAACAGACTTAAGACTAAGACATCCTAAGAAGTACTTCGGACGCACCATAGTCCTAAGATAGCTTCGTGAACACGCCTGCAGGTCTTCTTATGATGGGTTATAATTAAATAACATCCCAAAAAACAATCCCACAAAAACAAGTTATGATGTCTATTTTAATATTTGGGGTAACTTTTTTATACCGGTAGTTTATGTTCATATTCATATGTGGTTTTCGCAGGTTGAGATCCCCGGGGGAAAGGGTAACCTAACACCTCATTTTTTCCTTTACAACTATATTTTAATTTTAAGAAAAGGTACAAACTTTAATTTTTTCCAAGAGAAGAGATCAACTGCTAATAGAGAGGTAGGGAGTAGACCTCTCTATTAATTTCAGATGTACTTACTGTGTTACATTCTCAAGAACTTAAAAAACCCTGGCCCCCTCCCCGTCATTTCAAGATTCCATGAAGTCTAACCTTAACATCTAAAGGGTAATTTTTAGATGGCCAGTGAAATGTACACGTATAGAAATGTGATGTCTATTGCAACAGACTCCGATGATAACGATGAAAAATTGCACGAGGCATTCCTTGTGAATTCCGAATTATTTCAACATAGAAAGAATAATCTTAGCGTGACCAGGCTACGCTCAGGTCATATCCCATTATAAATTAAATCTTTGTAAGAAATCAGTTCTCGTTTATGTGGATTTTTTTCGAGTAAAATATGATAATCTGTGAATGAGATTATCTTGGAAAATTTCCCCTTCATCTATTTTAATTGTACTTCTATCACAAGTTTGTATATTTTGATTAAAATTCCTCCAAATGTGCTGCTTAATTATATCGGAACAGAAAATAGCAGTTTATAGACTAGATACAAGTCTCCATCAAACTTCAAAATGTATCTGATATAGTGAATAACACTAACAAGATGGGGCAATTTTTGTGCAATTCAATATTCATTCAATATCATAACATATATTAACAACACTCACAGCATTTCTCAATACTTACACATGTAGCCTGAACTTGAACTTGTATAGCTTTGTCAACATTCTGACTAGTTTACCTTCTCTACAGAAGAGCGCAACAGGGAAGACAATTTGTAATGAATAAGAATTCTATGAGAAACAATGATATCCACTAATTTTTTTTAATTTAAAGCAAAATAGAGTGTTTTTTCATGTTTAATTACAAATATTGACTTCAGTGGATTAAAATCGCTTGTAAAATTAAATTTCAAAAACCAAAATTTTTTTATTTTATTTGAAAATGGGATGTTTTTGTTAATTTATTACTTTTTAGTCCTTGAGAGTCCAAAGATGGATTTTATGTATTTGTAACAATACATCAAACAGTTTCTTATCAACACAAAATTTCAAAAAATAATGTGCCATTTTCTGAGAAATTCTTTCTTAAAAATTGACAAAAATGTATAATTATCATTTCTTGGCATCCTGCCAACATTTACACCCTTGGGACTTCATGGTGTAAATAGATATATGAAAAAAAATATGCAACGATTAAAGGTTTGAACTTCTTCTTTAAGAATATAGTCTTATTTGTTTCAAATATTGTTTATACATTTTGTAATTAACTACTGAATTTGACAATTTTTCTCTTAACTTTTCTAGATTTTAGAGGCTAATTAACCAGAATGCAATACTGGCCGTTACTATAAATAGAAACATCCAGTGCAAAAACAAACATCATATATCTGACTCTAGATGGGTATCCTTTAAATCTATGATAAAATTCTGTTCATTCTTGAGACTTGCTGCCGCAGCTTTTTTCCATATTTGCATGGTTTTCTCGTAGACATGCTCTTAATGGTTAAAACAAAGTTTACAATAATTAGTAAGAACTGTAGTGTTTTGCTATATGTAAACATATCCCCTACATTTAGGTTTTGGTTTTTTTTGTTTGCGATATTCAACGATTGATTTTTTTCAAATTCTCGATAAGTCTAAGGACCCATCTCAATGCAGAACATCTGCTGATAAATAGATATCTGTGTGTGGGGGATAATTGTTGTCATATTACATATCAGCATCAATCTATCAATGGCCGTGGTACGTGTATTGTTAAAGAACCTTTAAATCCCCAGTCATTATATGCTCTTTTAGACTGTTTAAATCTCATACAAAACAATAACCGTTCGCTCTGAATAAAATGGCTTGCTAGATATGTATGAGGCATTTAGAAGAAAATGATGTTCTCGGCTTCACCTAGTAACAACACGTAATAATGTCATACTTTTAAGACAGTTATATATTTCAGTATTTGATATCAAGCGATGAAAATGATTTTAGGAATGCTATAAGAAAGGTAAGCCGTGCACAATTTCTCATTTAAATATAAATCGGCCTATGATATTTCAGGTAGTTGTCGAAGCATTCACAGAGAGTGTTTTTTACTTTCTCAGTTATAACTGTCTACAACAGTACGTTCTGCGGTGTAGTGTTTCATTTTATGTAAAGTTTAACTCTATGGAATAAAACAAATCAAATGATAAAAGCAGTTATTCAACGCTTGATTTTTTTTAAATTCCCGAGAAATCTAAGGACCCATCTCAATACAGAACATCTGCTGATAAATAGATATCTGTGTGTGGGGGATAATTGTTGTCATATTACATATGACATCAATCTATCAATGGCCGTGGTACGTGTATTGTTGAATTACCTTTAAATCACCATTCATTATATGCTCTTTTAGACTGTTTAAATTCCTACAAAACAATGAAGGTTCGCTCTGAATAAAACGGCCCGCAATATATGTATGAGGTATATTGAAGACAATAACATTATGTTCTCGGCTTTGTTAAGTAACAACACCTTATATAGTCATACCTTTTAAAGACAGTTATATATATATTAGTACCTGATATCAAGCAATAGGAATTATTTTAAGAACGCTGTTCTAAAGGTAAGACATGTACGGTTTTTCTTATTTTGTAAAAAAAAAGTTTTCTATAATACTACAGATAATAATCTAGGCATTCACTGAGAGTGTATATTTCCTACTCAGTTTAAACAGTCTACAAAAATTCAATCCGTACTATAGAAAAGTGATTCCCTATATGTAAACGCGTTCCCTATGTCTACAACAATTCAGTACCTACTGTAGAATAGTGATTCCCTATATGTAAACTTGTTCCCTAAGTCTACAACAATTCAGTCCGTACTGTAGAGTAGTGATTCCCTATATGTAAACATGTTCCCTGTGTCAACAACAATTCAGTACGTTCTGTAGAGTAGTGTTTCCCTATATGTAAACATGTTCCCTATGTCTACAACAATTCAGTCCGTACTGTAGAGTATGTAAACATATTCCCTGTGTCTACAACAATTCAGTACTTACTGTAGAATAGTGATTCCCTATATATAAACATGTTCCCTATGTCTACAACAATTCAGTTCGTACTGTAGAGTAGTGATTCTATATATGTAAACATGTTCCCTATGTCTACAACAATTCAGTCCGTACTGTAGAATAGTGTTTCCCAGTATGTTAACATGTTGCCTATGGAATAAGACATCTGACATCCTACATGATTAAATCAATTGAAGTTTAAAACAAAATTACGACCGTTTCACTTTTGACAAAAATAGTTCTTTTTCTTCTTTAAGATACATTTATACCAAAGATTTAACTGCTTTTTATAGGTCTTTTTTAAATTTCTTCTCTACATTTAAATGCCTAACAAATATAAAAAAGTTCCTATATACCGGTAGTGTACAGCCCCTATTGGCCGGCAACGTACAACCCCTATTAGCCGGTAATGTACAACTCCTACAGGCAGGTAATGCACATATGTTATTGGCTGGTAATGTACAGTCCCTAATGGACAGTAATGTAGAGTCCCTATTGGCCGGTTATGTACATCCTCTGTTCGCCGGTAACGAGCAGAAGCCCTTTTGACTGGTATAAATCAACAGTCCCTAATGGAGGTAGTGTACAGTCCGTATAGGCCGGTGATAATAAAATCAATGGTTAAATCACGCTGCACTCTTTAATGCAAAAAACAAATTACGACGCATTGGAGGTATAATTTTGACAATTAATGTTTTGAAACACAAATCACGTTGAATAATTTATATTGTTGCGTCAACTAATACAATAAAGTCAATGACGTGTGTTTTTAAACAGGTTTATATCTGGATTGTAATATAATCCTTATCTTTTGATTTAAAAGCCAAGCTCGTCGTCACAAAATCGCAAAATTAGTTCAATAGAAACAGCTTGTTACAAAGACAGCTCTTGTTCCTATCACACAACCGTCCGTGTCGTTTGGAGTGTGTTTTAAAATCTTGTTACAAAGACATTTTTAATTTGTCACCCTCGCACTATCGTTCGTGTCGGCCAGCCATTGTTAATTGTCATTGTCAGAGATCGTAGACTTAGATTTGTTTGATTCTACTCATTGCACACATTGATGTTAAAAGTCATCTGTATTGTGACTCAATAATTAAATGTACGGGTTATAAATTTCTACCAACATCCACACGTGACGATTCTTATGATAGTATTTGTATTCTAAAGAAGAACAATGGCGGCCTGGGATTCCCGTCGTTGTTCTTTTGATAGTATGTGTATTCTAAAGAAGAACAATCCCGTCGTTGTTCTCTGTCTATTCTATATTTGGATCATTAACCCAAACGTAACGTGACCTGGTTCTGGACCATTGATTATTGTTAACTTATTGGATAGTGCCAGGTTAATGAAATGAAGCAGAAATATCGTAAAACTGTTCACAAGCAATGAAGAGACAAACTATTTTTAGTAAGTTATAATTGAGCCTCAGACTACCAATTCTGTCAAATATTTTACTGACGCGCCTCTGTCGGATAATACAATATATTTACATATTCCAGCGTTTTTGCCTGTGATAACACTACGTATCGATGTTGTTCTATATTACCCATAATACAAATGACGCCAAAATGAGGCGCCAACGGGGTTTGCTTATTTTTTATTTAAGCATTTAATCGTACGATGGCTAAAAATTATATAAATATATTGTATAGTTTATTAGTCAACAGCTGTACAGCTCATAGACATATACAATTTACACATGTTATAATACATATACTGGTCACTTGAAAAAGGCAAGTTTATACATGAAGTTTTCTGATTACAAAAGCATTCTTAATATATTTACCTAAATTGCACAAATCCTTTACATTTTGTGTTGACAATAATAGAATTAATTTAAAGACAGAGTGTTTAATATAATAAAACTTCTTAAGGAATTTTTCTCTTAAGTTACAGTAATAGGGAGATTTCAATATAAAATGATATTCATCTTCTATATCTAAAGTACATAGAGGACATAAACGTCTTTGTAATGGAACATTGTTATATCTGCCAGTTTCGATGGTAAGACAATGGGATTCTTAATTTACATATAAGTTTCTTTCGGGCTTTATTGGATTTGATCACGCCCCGACCAAAATTATCACCTCATAATACTCAAAGAATGATTCCTTATTCCTTATATAGTTTCGTTATACACACAAAAAACCTGGTTATTTAGCTTACTCAGATTTTTAAAACTATGTTTAACGTTTGTTTTCTTTTTTTTAACTTAGCCAATATTTATCATTAAAATTTAAATTTGTTCATGAATTAAACTGAAAAATTAATAAAGATGTTAGTAGGTAAGGACGTCCTAATTTAAGGTCGAGCTACATCTTACTATTGTGACCTAACTTGACCTGGATGCTCCAAACGTTTTTTTTAAGAAATATTTTAGGAACACACTTACGAACGTTTTGTGAACATGCCTGCTGAAACTTATCTGAAAGCATCCTTATGTAGCATAGATTCCAGTTTATTTAAATCATGACACAAGGGGAGGATTGAAACACAAAAAAGGGGTTAGGTGAATTCTAAGTTTTGGTTTTTGTTCAAATATTTTAGGAAATCCGTTAGCGGGTTATGTTATTTGTTCTGCAACGATTGCTTCCTTCATAAAGCTCCTAATGAATAACAAAACAAAGCAATTCATTGTCTTTAATTAACAACGCCCAGTCCAAATTCGGAAGCGGCTAATTTAAAGTGTTTACCTACCTACCTACGTTTACCTACGTTCATTATGAACGCAGGAGCTGCTGCTCCTCTATGTTCATCTCGGTAGTCTCATGATCATCGGACTGTGTGATATCCTGGTCATTTCCTTTAAATGTTCCATAATCAACAGTGTAATCATATTTCATTGGATGGTTTTTCCAATATCTATCTAGTCTGTTTTCGAATGTCTTGACTTTGGTGGCAGATACAACATGCTCAGGAAGGCGACCCGGACTTCCATTTAAACAATTGATGCACATTCTCCTGTTGTTTTGTGTTGCATGTGATCAGAAATTAATTAAAGGCCGTGAATTTGTGGACTC
Source organism: Magallana angulata (assembly GCF_025612915.1). Taxonomy (NCBI): domain Eukaryota; kingdom Metazoa; phylum Mollusca; class Bivalvia; order Ostreida; family Ostreidae; genus Magallana; species Magallana angulata. The sequence goes on along the minus strand of NC_069112.1, from coordinate 1,014,115 downwards.
GAAAATGAAAAGTTCCAAATCAGTGAAAGCATGCATGCCAAGTATTTCTGCAAAGTCTCAAAGAATAAACAGAGATAAGATATAAACAAAAATTAAAAATAAAACGATCTGAAAATGAAGAGTTATCTTTCTCGGACTTCTTAGGTTTTTGATAAAAATGTTAACAGAAACTTCTGAGTACAAATATCGTGGCGTCGATTTTCCATTAGTAGGGACAATAGTTTAATTCTAATTCCGCGGCTTGTTAATTCTTGTAAGGTAGTCCTATAGCTGGCATTAAACGGGCTCAATAATGGGAAACCCTGTTTTAGATTATAGATATACATTCTAACAATACATATATATATAAGAAAAAGTATATGTTTACTTGCTAGTTGTTCAGGCACGTAGCATCGGGGGGGGGGGGGGGGGGGCTTCCCCCCTTTTTTGGTGCAGCAAAGAATTTTCTTAATGTGATAGTATCAAACATATTTCTATATGTATTTATTCGTTTTATCTATTTTATTATCCGTTTTTGTTAAACACAGTCTTATATTTTAAATAACCGCCAGTTACACTGCGCAACTGGATTGGGTTGGCTGAGTAAAGTCTTTCGTTTTTTATTGGTTCTGTAATTTAATTGGTCTTTCTTATTTTCATTATCCAATAAATTTAATTCTCTATTTTATATAAGTAACCGTTTAAACTATGTAAAATTAGGCAGTATTTCATTTTCAACATCATCGGTCAATCCAGCGTATATCTGCTGCATCTTGTGGTATGTTAATATTATATTTACTTATGTATTTCTTTACTACCATGTTAGTGATTTGGGCATTTTATTTTAATTGCAAAGTTTATACTTTAGCGTATTTTTGCAGTTAAACTGGTCATAGTAATTTCTAAATTTTGTTTGTATGTTCAAATGTTAAATTGTTACAAAACATGTTTTTATATTATAAATGAATACTGGAGTAACGGTAGCTTATTCTCAAAGATTTCAGAAACTAAACATATTAAATGTACATGTAAAACTCTATTTTGTGTCTAATGTATTATTTCTTTGTTTATAGGTCAATGCTTTATTTATCTACTTAATAAATCGACTGAAATCACCAACTGCCTCCTTTCTGCTCGGTTACATCAAATTTACATACAAAAAATTGAATTAGGATTGAGTTGCCCCCTACCCCCCCTCCACACTTTTATGGGATCATGTAAAAATGTGAATTGAAAGTAAGGGAAAAATCGTGAAACTGAAGTTAAAGGTATACTACCACTACATTTAAAGTATACTACTTCGTTAAAAGTTTACCCCCACCCCCCTCCCCCCTCCCCCCCCCCCCCCCCCAACCACGGTTTAGGATTTTCAGGATTTTGGAATGTAACCTTTTTATTATTTTTCCTTTTTTCCTTTTTTTTTTTTTTTGCTTGTCAAGAATTTTTGGATGAGGCTGCTACCCCCCCCCCCTCCCCGCTTTCAAAAACGATGCCACGTGCCTGTTTTTGGTTATAACCTCTCAGAAATTGGGTATTTATATATCCTCTTTGAACAATTTGGAAAATGATGAAATTTGCAAAATCTCTGGATTTTTTTCTAAAATTAATCCTGAATTGTTGGTCAATTAAAAAAAAAGCATGTATAAAATCGAGTATTAACATTTGTTTAAACCGTATCACATCAATATTGTTGCGCAAATTGTAACTTTTTGTTTTTGTTATAATTATCTCTGTGTTGTGTGAGGTTGATACTCTGAGTTATCTCTCTTCTAAAACAGATTGAAGTGTATATAAAGACCTTTTCGTGAATAATTTACAACAAGAATATACAAAGAAATGATGATCGGATACATCAAGGAACTCTAGGATATATTACTTAGCATTGTTTCTGAAAGTGGAGGGGGCATGTGCAGATCCAACAAATATCCCCGGGAGGGGGGGGGGAGGGTTCGACGGATATTTGAGTTAGCCGGGGGGGGGGGGGGTTGAGACATATTTCTGGCAATTTCTTTAGGTAATTTAAAGAAATTTGAATTTTGCAAGGGTTGAAGGGGGGTCCGTACCCCTGACCCCCTCTAGATTAGCGCATGGGGGAGGGGCATACTTAACCATAATTTTAGAAAAATCAGCTATCATATATATTTCCATGGTGGCTTATTACTATAGGAAGTGAAGGACATGTCTTAGTAGGCGCTGGCACGATAAAGGTCCTCCAAAGCTCAAAGTCAGGAACTGACCTAGATCTTTAAATGATGGCGTGGTTGAAGTACATCGATCATAATTTCCAAAATTTCAATGAATATATGCACTTTATTCTACATAAGATGCAATGCAAGAAATAACGTATTGTCAGGGACACCTACACTTACATGCAGCATGATACAACTGTTTGAACACTTAATTTCCATTTTACTTTTAAAAGAATTCCTCATGTAATACATTTCATGCGCGGGTCTACAGGTGGAGTGGTTGCGTATATTTCCCCTGAAAAAAAAACTTATTAAATAAGTAAAGCAAAGCCACCCCCACCCCCCAAAAAAGGCATTGGATCCCCCACCCGCTAAACAAAATACCCCCTCCCACATTTTTTCGCTTATTTGACATATACGTACAGTTTATTTATCATCATATCTTTCGTAATTAAATAATTTACCTTTGATTTGAGTGACTTTTTCCAGGTGTGGTAGTCCACCTTAAGGACTTTGTTTCTTTGTTGTGAACGGCTTTCTCCTCGTCAATAACGAGCGCGGCCTTCGCTACATGTCCCTCCTGAAACAGTTCTTCAAATTCAGCCAATTTTGGGACTTCGCCCCTCGTGCTAAAATTCAAATGCTGGTCCGGTCTCTGCCACGTGCACAGCACTGCTCACCGTGGTGGGTTTTTTTTTGCAAGTTTCTGAGTAAGCCCCGTTATGTTTTTATGATTAAACAACTTAGTTTTTCTATCGCCTTGTTTAGTAAGGAAGTAAAATAATGAAACTGCCTCTTCGTTCGATAGTCCTATATCACTGCATTTCATTTTATCTGCCATTTTACCTTATATAAAACACATACAACTAACGAGCAAGCCTAGAGCGCCTAGAGCGCCACGCCATCGCATGGTTCTACTATTTATATTACCTGATCACGTGACTCGAAACCTATTCGAGTTCATGTATGTATAACCGCCGGGCTTGTACCGTATGGGGTATTTTCTGTACCGGGCGATTACTAGGGAATTAGCTCAACACTCGCTGTATTTTCCACATTTATTCCAGTTAATAACACAATTATACAAACAGTTACTCTCCACTCCGTACACATTAAAAAGGGGGAACTCGCTTATTAATAATTCTAACTTAATGTTAACCTACATATGACAGTAAGGGAAAACGTAACGGATTAGACGGACGACTTGTATCTTGACTCTGAACCTCTATATAACTATCGAACTCTGACTCTATTCTCTTGTTCTCTTCAACTCTTTTACAATCATCTCTAAAACATATAATATTATTTTACTGGCGTGACCCTCTAAATAATTGACATGTATAAATCACCAAATCAGAGAATATATTTCTTGATCCTAACTGACCATCGTCAAGGTAAACGCCCATTTATTTTCCTGCGTTAATCCGCTAATTGTTATGTAATTGCATTAACTCACACATTTCTTAGCTGAAACCATTGTCCTTCAATCCTGCCTTTCTAATAAGTATCTTTCCCAAAGCTACACTTGATTACTTTGATGTCCTATTTCTTTGTTGCAGTTAAGACGTTTGATAAACATTAATTTACATTCTATCACATCACAGTCAGGAGGAATTTCACGATAATTAAGAAGGCTAAATAACCTTAATTTACCAACAAGCTAAACTATAGAAAATGTTCGCAACATGTAAAATATACATTTTACATGGTGATATATGTACAAAAACTCATCACGCTCATGATCTCAGATACAGTTGAACGAATGGCAGAGCTTTATCGCCGTGTTTTAATGATAAAACATGCGAGGTGAAAGGTTGTGAATAATGCGTGGTGGGTGGATATGTGTAAAGGGACTGATTATCATGACAACACATTTAACTTAGAGAGAGAGAGAGAGAGAGAGAGAGAGAGAGAGAGAGAGAGAGAGAGAGAGAGGTTAGTTATGCTGAAGAGATTGATAATTTGAGTTATCTCCTTTATAACACTAAGTTATGACATATCCTGTAAATATTTTTAGATGACATGATAGTACTCTGAATCAAATTGGTTTTACTAGCCAGTGTTTTAGCGACTCTTCCATGGTTATTATAATACAAGCTGGCATAGTTATCTTTTTTGTGGTTTATCTATACGATTGTTGTTGTTTGTTTTTTAATCTTTAATTTTCATAGAACAGCTAATGTCTATGTAAAATTTTGGCTTTTTCTTTAGTGTCAAAAATGCTGTGTAATTTAGAATTATTTTGTACAAGGTTCATTTCTTTTATTTCGAAATATCAAGACCAATAAGAATAATAAAAACCTATTCTGAAAGTTAACAAATAGCAATCTTACTTGGAAATATAGAAAGTACTAGTAATCAAGAATTAGCAGTAAGTAATAAAACGCATGTTAAAGGGCATTAGATGTAAACTTAAATGATACTATATGTATTTCATCTTTTCTTTTTTTTTTTTTTTTTTTTTTTTTTTTTTTTTTTTTTTTTTGATGAAGTGTTTATTAGAAAGCCAACTGCTTCTACATACATCACGTACATACATCAGAAATTTTCAAGAACACAAAGTATGTTTAAGAAAGCAACGAAAACAATTACATCAATAATGCATATATAATGAACGTTTACTAAGAGAGAAAAAAAAATACATATTGAGCACCTTTTTTATTGAGAGAGAGAGAGAGAGAGAGAGAGAGAGAGAGAGAGAGAGAGAGCACTTAGAGTGAGTTAATCACAGGGGTCCAAATTTCCCAGTCTGTATTGAACTTATCCATTTCACTTCTTTCTTTTGCACAGAATTGGAATACTTTATATAACTGTTTTAAATCATTCATAAGGGCATTTACTGTTAATTGGTTTTTCTGGCATCTACTTCTGTATATGTATTTTTTTATCAATATGAGTACAATATTGAACGCTTTTGACTTCACATCATCTAAGACACCAAGAATAAAAGTTTTATTATCAAGGACTATTCTAATTCCTTTAGAGTTGCAAACTCTAACAAATTCTGCTAATAAATGTTGTACCCTTGGACATTCCCATAATAAGTGATATATTGTTTCCTCAGCATCTTCACAAAAGGTACATAGATTAGTATCCACTTTACCAATTTTATACATAAAACTGTTTGTAGTTAATATATAATGGTTTATTCTGTACTGCAACCATTGAAATTTAGAGTCTGAGGTAATAATAAAAGGTAAATGAAATATTGAAATCCATTGTTTTTCTGTAAAAACAAAATGTCTACTCCATTTTTCTTTTCCCACTGGTGTTACATTTGTCTGATTTAATATATCATACATTGGCTTTGAACCTTTTTTTGTTAATACAAAGGTTTTAATATTAAATGGTATAAAAGGTTTGAAAACTTCATTTCTAATGAAGTTGTATTTCCTTAGATCTGAAAGTACAGCTTGTCTTACTCCCATATATGTTAAATAATTCATTTGAATACTAAATTTTCTTTTCAACATTTCAAAATCTAAAAAGTTTTCATTTTCATCAAACAAGTCAATTACACATCTAACTCCTTTAGCATACCATGATTTATAAAAAAAAGACTGATTTCCTATCTTAAATTTATTATTGTTCCACAATGGCTGGCAACAATAATCCTGCCATGATTTTACATTTAAGTTATCTTGGATTTCTTTAAAAGCTATGGTAACTTCCTTCCAAAAATCATTTTTTAACGATTCTTGCATTTGCATAATATAATCTGAACCTGTATTTAATAGCTTTTCTAAATTAATAGAATTCTCCAGCAGTGTTTTCCATTTTGAATTATTATCCTTAATTAATCTCCTAATCCAAGTAGACTTTAATCCTTTAATATAGGAATTTATATCAACCATCCTTAACCCACCATGTTCATACTTCTGAGTACATACTTGTCTTTTAATTTTATCACATTTTGAATTCCAAATAAAATTGAATAGAATATTGTTTAATTCTTTTAATGTTTTACTCTGAGGGTTTGGTAAGGCTATAAATAAGTGGTTTAATTGTGAAATTAAAAGAGACTTAACCAGTGTTATCCTTCCAATTGGAGTCAAGTGTCGTTTGCTCCATTGTTCGATTACAGATTTTATCCTAACAAGTTTCTTGTCATAATTAAGTTTTACAATTTTATCTAAATCTACATCATAATATATGCCCAAAAGTTTGAATTGAGTTGTCCATTGAAAATTCATTTCTGAACAGATTTTTTCTTCAGAATATTTTTTACTTCCTATCCACACAATCTGAGTTTTTTCTTGGTTTATTTTAAGACCAGATAATTTATAATAGTCATCTATTTCTTTCATGGTTGCCCTTAATGATTTCTCAGTTCCATCAAGGATTATTGATGTATCATCTGCATATTGTGATATTAAATATTGGGTGTTATTAATTTTGATTCCTGTAATATCTTCATTATTTTTAATTTTAATTGACAATATTTCCGCACATAATAAAAAAATGTAAGGCGATATTGGATCACCTTGTCTGCAGCCTCGTCCAAGTTTAAAAAAGTTTGATAAAATGCCTGCCTGGGACACACAGGACATAACATTACATTGAAAAGTTTTAATCCAGTTACAGATAAATGGGCCAAAATTAAAATAATTGAGTGTATTTTGTATAAATTCCCAAGCAACAGAATCAAATGCTTTCTCAAAATCAATCATAACTAATACCCCTGGAATATAATTATTTTCTGTATAGTTCATCAGATCATAAATCAATCTAATATTTTCCCCTATATATCTTCCAGAGATGAAGCCAGTTTGGTCATTACTGATAATTTTATTTAGAACAGTTTTTATCCTGCTTGCTATACAACCTGACCCAATTTTGTATATAACATTGAGCAATGAGATAGGTCTCCAGTTACCAAGGGAGAATTTACTCTTTCCCTCCTTGGGTATACAAGTTATAATTCCTTGTTTCTGAGTAGATGATAATTCTCCTACTTTATATCCATAATTTAAAGATCTAACAACAAAGGAGCCTAATTTATTCCAAAACATTTTTAAAAATTCAACTGTGAACCCATCACTGCCTGGACTTTTATTGTTTGACATACTATTTAAAACCGAAGAAGCTTCCTTATATGTTATATATCCTTTAATTGATTTTCTTTCATTGTCAGATAATTTAGGGACAGAATAATCTTTTAGAATGTCACTTAGTGAAATATCTGTACTTTCTGTTATCATCAAATTATTTGCATACAAGTTTTTATAAAAATTTTCCAGTTCTTTTAAAATCTCCTCTTGTTTAACTATTTCTATCTGTTCATTATTTTCTGTTAGTATTATCTTTGGAATAATTTTACTAGTATAGTGACGATTTTCTAAATTTAGAAAATAATTAGTTGGTTTTTCTCCCTCATTTATCCATTTAGAGCGTGAACGCACCAAACTACCCATGACCTTATAGTTTCTTATATTTTCTAATTCTTTTTTCTTTTCATTTATTTTATCTATATGTTTTTCATATTCCTTTTCCAATTCTAAAAGCTCTTCTAGTAACCCCTTTTCCTTTTCTGTCCTTTGCTTTTTTAAATAGCTTGCATATGAGATAGTTTTTGATCTAATTTCCATCAACAGTGTCTCCAAAAAAAGCTGGTCGTTAATTGTAAATTGGATTTCACAATCTGGAATATCTAGAATAAACTCTTTTTTGTACACTGGAACTGCATATTGGATTTTAATTTGATTAATATGACAGTTAATACTTTGCACATACTCTAAATCTTTTAAAAGGGAGTTGTTAAATTTCCAAAGGCCACTACCATGTTTAAAATCATTAAACTTTAAAGAGATAAAAACAGGAGAATGATCTGATCTATAGCTTACCATGATATCACTATTTCTAACTTCTTTTATAAGTGAAGCTGAAATAAGAAAAAAGTCTAGACGTGCTTGTTTCAGAGGTGTAGGTTTTCTCCAAGTATACCTCTTGTCATATGGATGAAATTCTCTATATATATCTACTAAACTGTAAGACATCATATGCTCTAAGACCATTTCCCTCGCTTTCGGATTATTAACATGTAAGTAATTATAATAATCTTGACTTGTATCTAATACCAAATTAAAATCTCCAACAATAATCATCTCATCGTTTTGTAATTTGTTAACAATATTGCTCAAATTCTGGTAAAATTCTGGAGAATCCTCATTAGGTCCATACAAACATACTAAGCTTAACTTTCTATTCTCTATTGAGATACTAAGTGCCAATAAATTCCCTGTATTCTCTACTTTGATTTGCTCATGTATTTTGAAATCAAAATTGTTATTAAAGAGAATAGCAACTCCTCTCGATTTCGAAGAAAAGGAATTAAAACAAGCCTCATAACCCCATTCGTTTCTAATATCTTGTTCCATCTCCTCAGTAAAATGTGTGTCTACTAAACATAAGATATTACATTTTTGTTGTCTATAGAATTGAAAAATATCTTTTCTTTTCTTAGCATCATTTAATCCTTGACAATTAACCGAAATGATTTTAATTTCAGCCATTATTAATTACAGGTTTATTAGTATATTTCATTAAGATCTGTAAACACAGACTGGGCAAATATATATGCAAATTATCGGCTCGTAGATCTGCCTTTCCTAGGCGTATATTTTCCAGGATAAGTCTCATTTCAGTAACATGAAAAGAAAGAGAGGGAAAGAAAGAGAGGAAAGAGAAGAGTATGATTAGTTTCTGAGGATATGAGTGCATATTCTATATAGTATTTGGTATTTTTTAGCCGAAAAAGAAAAAAACACGCCAAAATACCTCGACCATATCACTCAGCGACACTATATATTATATATTCTTTATTTGCACAAGACATACATCTTATGGCATAGGTTATTACATTTAAATATAGCAATATTGAAATAATGGTATGGTACATGAACATGATTGTATATAAAATAAAATTTTACTAACAGGCGAAGAAACCAGAGAAATTTTTCTTAATTATCATGAATATTAAAAGCTAGATGGAGATACTTCCCCAAATTACACAGTTCTTTAAAATTTTGAACACTTAATAATTGTATAAATTTGTATACAGAAGGTTTTTTCCAATAATATTTCTTAATATATTTTACTCGGATTTCTCTATACTGCTGACATTTCAAAACAAAATGGAATTCATCTTCAATATCTGAACAAAATTTACATAAGCGTCTTTCTTTTGGTACATTAGTGTGTCGTCCACTTTCAATTGCAAGTCTATGAGATGACAATCTAATTCTTGTAATTTGTTTCTTACATTTAGAAGGTATTGATTTTGTTAAATAATATTGTAATGAAAACTGGTCAATAATATGCTTGTAAAAATAACATCGAGATGAGGAATTAATCTGTTCTACAAGTTGTTGAGTAAAGTGATCAATGATTCTTTGCTTAATTAAAGGAAAATAGGTTTCACAATGTATATACTCCTGTTCATACCATATATGTCCTAGACCTATTTCAAAAAGTTTATTCTTAATTACAGTAACCCAATTTTCAGCAGGTGCCAAAGACGATTCACACTCATTATACAGCATTTTATAACAGGACTGCAAAATACAATTCTGACTTTGTAACAATTTGAACCAAAATTTGAATATTCTAAACAATCGTATAGTTTTCATAGGTAGCCTCCCAGTTTCAAAATATACAAGTGCAGTGTTTGTATTCTTCTTCACACTTAACACAAATTTAATATATTCTAAATGCACTTTTTCTATATCATTTGCAGCATGCATGCCCCATATCTCACAGCCATAATTTAATATACTAGCAATATAAGTATCAAAAATTGACAGCATTGTTTCTGTATTCAGATACAATTGACTTGTTTTTGACTTTAAAGAAAACATGGCTTTTCTCCCTTGGCTCGCCAACTGTTTCTGTGTATTGTTAAACTTTCCATTATATTGTAACAAAAGGCCCAGGTATATAAAGCTATCGACAACCTCAATTGGCTCACCATTTAAATGCCACCTTTCACAATTGAGAATTTTACCACCATTTCTAAAAATGACAATTTTGGTTTTTTGTACATTTACAGTAAGATCCCAGACAGATGTATAAGAATACAATGTATTTAACATTTCTTGAAGCTCATGTGCAGTTTCGGAGAAAATTACCATGTCATCTGCATACATTAAAACAAAAAGATTTAACTCTTGAATTGAACTCTTGACACTAAACCGGACAATTGTAACGAAAAGGAAAATACAGAATATTAGATTAACGATAGTAGACAGAATATTTCCGGCGTACTTAGGTAACACAAAAAGAGATATAAATAAATAATTAATATATTTTAAAAAATAATTAGGTAAATAGAATTGCTGAGATGTATGCGAATTACTTCAGAAAATGTTTTAATTCGAACTTTATAAAGAAAATAAAAATAACACCGGGTAATTATACAAAGAGAAGGGAAATATAAAATGAAAGTTGACGACAATAGACAAAATATTTCCGGCGTACTAAAGGTAGCATAAAAAGATAAATAAAAAAGAAAATAAATTAATAAATAATACTAAGGTAGATGAAAAAAATAAATAATTATGAAAATAAATAAATAAATAAAAAAAATTAATTAATAAATATATAAATAAATAAATGAAAAAAAGAGTTTAAGGAAAACAGTGAAAAAACTCTTAAATTTAACGATATTTACAAATTACATATATGTAATAGTTATTTCTTGTCATTGTATTGGTTGGGTTGTATTTTAACCATATGAAATAACAAGTTCACCCATCCAGAGTATTGGCTACCTCACACAAGTGTTCCTCCATGATTCGCCAGCGGTCCGGACCAAGGTGTCTGGGGCCACTCCAGCGCGTAATGACCACACCCACGTTGTTTATTTGATTTGTTTTCATGTATTGTAGAAGGCGTCGGCCGGCACCGTGCTCCCCGTCATCCCAGAAACTTTCATGAGTTTTCCCCGCAGAATCCACAAACCTATAGACCAGAATACGGTGATCCGCCGCCGCAGAATATGGATCAACACACACCTTTCTGTACAGGTCCTGGACCTCTTCCACCGAGCTAACTTTTACACCCGTTGCCAAAATTTCGGAACCCTTAAGTTTAGTAGGCTGCGTTGAATGTGTGGGTAGTTGTAGGGCATCAATCGCGTCTGGTGTTAGCTGCAAGGCATCCGCCGTCTCAATCTTTGGAACAGTATCTCGGTAATATTCCCCATTGGGTAGGATTAACCGCCCTCGTTCTACCTTTGACTTAATTTTTTGCTCCCGGAGAGAATCTGAGATGGCATATAACCTTTTGCGCTCTTCAAGCACTACAGGTGGGTCTTGGGATGTTATAAAGAATGGTAATTTAACCCTTTGTAGTTTCTTAGCTTTCTGTGCTTGCAGAATCTCGTCTTTCTTGCTTCTGTCTACCAATTTTGCGGTTATTGACACTGGTCTGGAGTTCATCATGCCCTTTACACTGTTCCTGTGAATACGAACAAACGAGACATGCACCCCTAAAACTTCATGAATTAACTGAGGAATGCTTTCTGATAAGTTCTCGCCGGGGGTGTAAGCAAAATTATGAATCAAAATGTTATCCCGCATTGAACGAGAACGTAAATCTGTTACTTCATGTTCGAGGTGGCCCATCTTTCGATCCATCTTGATAATCATCGCACGTAATAAATCGACTTCACCTCGAAGTTGCGCATTTTCAGAACGAATAGAGTGAATCTCATCGTAATTGCATTCCGATTGTTCGGACACATATTTCAGTGATTTGACTACCCCAGAATCCTCATCTTCGATTATAGATTTTATTTTGGTAACATCGTCAACCAAAGATTCATACCTAAAGAGTTTGTGCTTTAAATTGTTTATCGAAGTCTGTAACTCCTGAATACTTTTGTTTACATCTTTGTTTACCTGGCTCGATGAACTCAGTGAACACTGTTCGGATTTTTTAGTGACCCTTTGTTGTTGTTGGTTTGTTGACATTTTCACAAATAAACGTCTTTTCAATATTCAAAATTGTCAAAAACTTTATCCGAAGATGTTCATAACTTACGAATAGGAATTCTGTAAAATCCCAAGTAAATTGCCACTGGAAATCACACTTTTTCGGCTAAAATTTGTCCGGTCAAATTTACGTGGCCATTCCTCAGGTAGCCGGAATCATATCTCAATCTTTTCTTTTTTATTCAAGAAACAAATTTCGATGATACCAAAGTCAATGTTTATGTGTGTTTGTTACAATGTACAATGTACAGCAATAAAAAAAATTCTTAGAATCGCGAAATTTATTAAAATTTCAGATTTACGTATGCAACTGCATGCACTCTATAAATGACTATTATTTAATTTTTTTAAATAGATAATCACTTGGCCGATATTTGTATTCATTGAGAGAGAGAGAGAGAGAGAGAGAGAGAGAGATAAAGATACATGAATTCATTCGTTGTGTAACATCGATAATATGAAAATTTTAGACACTATGTAAAAATCTTACTACTGACCGAGTATAAGCTACAACTATCGGCACTGTGCTATCGATTAGTGCCAAAAAATGGACATAATTAACGCAGATGTCTTATTGAAAGTTACATGCAATCTTACATTTTGAGAAAAAATTGTGAATAATGCTTATGTTTAATTAATTATTTCAAAGATTAAGGTTTATAAAAATCGCATCACAAAATACAACGGTGCGTGTGAACTTACCAAGGGATTTTAATGTGGTGTAGACACGTGTATTTATAAGTGTTTGTCACTTTAACTTATGAAATTCCGAAAACATATTTTATAAACAATTTGTGGAAAGAATGGGCGAGCTGGAACAGATCTGGAAAGTCTAAAACATGCATACATGAAAGGCGATGACTTGATTGAATAGAAGTGTATAGGTTCAGCAAGTGGGGTGGCTTTTGTACTTTGTTGGTCTATCGTATTTGATATATACACTTAATTAGGCGTGTACGGTTATATTTAAACACTGATGAACTTTTGAGCAACAAAGACGATAAATCCAGTGTTATTAGGAAATTTATCAACAAACTGTGTTTATGTCAAATGGTTTTGGAAAAGAGGGTATGGAGCGTAGATATAAACAACTTTTAAAAGAACGAGGTAATTAACGGTCTGTAATATTCTCTCTCTCTCTCTCTCTCTCTCTCTCTCTCTCTCTCTCTCTCTCTCTCTCAAATTTTATTCTTATAAGTAAACATTTATGGAAAGAAATTAAGTCTGATCGATGTAATATATATTCTGCTTTGGAACCTGGGTATTTATTTTACATTTTATAAAAATTAAGCTTGTTTATGTAAAATAATGATATAGTACTTTAGTTAATTAAAACACGCATGATAAAAGCTAAAAATTAAGAGAGAGAGAGAAAAAGAGAGAGAGAGAGAGAGAGAGAGAGAGAGGGATAGAGAGGTAGAAAGAGAATTTCACCAGTTATAGATGCAGACACATCTCCATGCTTGCAGATGATAAAGGGCATAATATACAGGTAAATAATGTGTTATATTTTGTTGAGAAATAATTGATCTGAATACACGTACAGTTTGTATACATGTCAGGACATTTTACATGAATTTCCGTGCTTTGTCTTCTTCTAGAGACGTAAAAATTTCCTCCACCAGCTTTTGGAGCATACTCCAAATAGTACTCAGCGGAAATTATGTGTTTTATTAGAAGAATAAATTAAAAATGCTCCCCAGTTTCGAACCCCCATACTTCACATTTGTATTAAGAGTCAGGGTTAATCTTGTACATGTGTTCTCTCTCTCTCTCTCTCTCTCTCTCTCTCTCTCTCTCTCTCTCTCTCTCTCTCTCTCTCTCTCTCTCTCTCTCTCTTGCTTACGCATGCAGTGTTGATAAGTAAGAAATACCACATAAGTGTGGGGGAGGGCAGGCCCAATCCACCCCCCTCCCCTAATCCGCCCCCGATCCTGAAGCCTGCAAATATTTCTTTGTTTTGAAAGTTGCCTAATTATAGGAAGTAAAGGACGTGTCTTGCGCTGACGATTTTTAAACGATGGCGTGGTTTTAGTTTTAAAAAAATCCAACTTATTAAAGCAGTGTAGTAAAGCTACTAAAAATAGACCTCATGCCCCATTGGCGGATCCAGAGAGGGGGTTCCGGGGGTCGGAACCCCCCCCCCCTTCTCTGGGACATATGAATTTTTTTTTAAACTTCTAATGCATATTTAAAGGCAATTTTTCCCATTTGTAATATAAATACTGTAATTATATCAAATAAATGCTTTAAGAATTGCTTATCTAAAGATTTTCTCACAACGTACCGTAATTTACATGTATTTCTGATATGAAAAACCGTCACTATTTTTTAATCGAAAAAAGTACTCCCCTTCAGCATCCGGTGTTCACTTCCATGAGAAAACATACAGTTTGAACTGACAAGCCATCGAGTAAAACGGCGTTCAAGTACAAACATTCGTTTTACTTTTAAAAGCTGCTTTCAAATGTATTGTTAAGTTAACTAAAGTAATTATAATAAAAAAGTTTTACTTCGTTTCATACTAAAAAAAAAAGAAAGAAAAATACAGAGAAAATTAAACCCGCTTATGCGGGTTATGTTATTTTTCTGGAATGCTAGATACCTTCATACCCACATGAAACACAAAAGAAAGCCTTTTTTGTTTTGTTTCCGAGAATCGGAGGTTATGTTTCAAAAATACCGTGTAAGGGGTTTATATGTAAACCATTATGAAAATGCACAACTTTTCAAAACTTTCCTGAATTTGATCGCATCTATACTAGTGCCGAATGATGTGGCGCACCCAATACAGATGTAACATCAATTAAATTCCCTGGGACGACTATATTGCTTGTACAATTGTATTACACATGTTCCATCTATTCAGCAAATAAACTATTCCAATTTAATTTTTTGTCATATCCTATCATTTAGACCTTTCTTTAAGAAGGCAATCGATAGAAATCAAAATCGATAAATAGTTCAGAGTGTACACATCAAAAACATAAAAAAAATACCCGCCCCCCCCCCCCCCAAAAAAAATTCCTTTTTATAATTATAGCTTGTCGTAATTAGTCTGAATTATTTTTTCTTTCGTAGTGTTTCTTTCTATTTGGCACAGACGCACGTTCTCATGGCTGTAGACTTGTTTTTTTAAGGCTAGAAATTATACAAATCTTCCTTACCTAAACCCAAAACGCTTAATAAATACAGTGCACTCTGATATTAAAATAGATATGAAATAGATATTGACGAAATAACTGTTTTTTAAATTTAGGCATGCAAAACGTTCAAAAGGCCTTGTTTATTGACAAATAATGATTTTTGTACGCAATGATGTTCATCAATTGGAATCCCCCCCCCCCTTTTCCAAATTGCTGGATCCGCCTCTGTACCCCCCCCCCCCCACCCCTTCCTCCGGGAGGAGGGTTGGGGCAAACAAAATAACACACCTTAGGTTAAAAGTTGAAAATTATAATATCTTGGTGATTGTTGCTTATATATGTTTAATGTATATTAATAGCTTTGTTATAATTTATATGTTTAATGTATGCTGTTTCTTAAATAGATTGTGTCTATAATGCGAATAACATTTCTAGCTGTAATTCATAAAAAAAACCCATTATGTCATTCGATTTTTACCGTATATATTTTGCTTTCATTGATTATTTTATTTTGTGCAAAAGTGCGTGTACCGAATGTCCTTGAAATGTTGTTATGTGC
Organism: Magallana angulata; assembly: GCF_025612915.1. Classification (NCBI taxonomy): domain Eukaryota; kingdom Metazoa; phylum Mollusca; class Bivalvia; order Ostreida; family Ostreidae; genus Magallana; species Magallana angulata. Next base: position 998,250 of record NC_069112.1, on the reverse strand, counting down.
TTGTGTTCAGATCAACAAGTGCGATGATTTTGCTGCTGAAATAAACACGATTTCCGGTGTCAGTCAGAATCAGACATTCTGTTATAAACAAACACACTTCTTCGTGACTCAACAGGAACGCTACAGATAGCAGGATTGCCGTCCAAGAGATAATTCTAAAATTTTATTTCACAAACGCATAATGAAATTTAACATGGATTAATGAAACAAAGCACATACAGTGAAACTGACCAGTAAATTCACTTGAATTGTTCTGGCAAACATTTCTGCAAAATATGTAGAAATACAGGATTGCTTTAGAAGTCATCCATGATCTCAAATCAATTTTTACCCCCCCCCCCCCCCGATCCCTCCACCCACCCCTTTACTTTAAAAAATGTTTACTTCGAGTACATACATGTATACGTTAAGTAGTATAAAGATGAAATAAAGTAATAATGAAAACTAAGTTGACCGATTAATACATTTAAAACTAAATATTCGAACAGCCTTTTTCTATTTTTGAAAACCGGTAAATTCATTATCTGGGACCGAAACCATTTGGGGTCGAAATTGCTAGGTGGCGAAACGTCTAAGCATCGCTGTGACGTATGTCGAACAGACGATAGACCGATTTGGGAAGAGGAAAGGAAAGTTTATTTCTATCCGTTTAGATGATTGTTCCCCGTGAAAAAAAGGTTTGTCATATCATATATTCTACAATGTAGTCTACTTCTTCCATATATCATGCCCGTGACAATTTAGGTGAGATAAAACGCGATAGTTTTAAAAATCAACTATGTAAAATGGCTGACCCGGAAACAAACCTTCAAAATCGTGTCATTCATGTACATATGTAAAGTGTTGAAGAAAAAAACTGTTGTAACTTAGTTCAGGTAAGGGAGGAGGGGGTAAGTTGTTTCAATCCAACAGCTCAATGTACTAGTGACAAGACAAGTCGTTTGGTCAGACACAGAACCCCTTTTTAAAAAAAAAAATGTTTATACAGTATATATACGTTTAATAAGTAATATAAAGATGAAATTAATATAAGAATGACTGTATAAATTTTTTTGTTCATCGACAAATGAATCTAAAAACCGCATCGCAAACTTTATGAAAGCCGAATCCAAGTCAGTGGGAGTTTGTATCAAAATATATACTAAGCTAGCAATGAAATTATATTGAATGATTATGTAAAGGGTGAATATATTTACTGGGAATTTACTTAGAGTATACATAGAAGGTGATACTTGATATTTATATTTGCAAATATGTTTCCTTCTATAAACCTGCAGAATAGCGAAAACCGTTCAATAATGTGTGAACTTTTTCTGATCATGCCATCACAATGATAAAGGCACGTGCTTATCGTTTCACAGTTGCATTACTAGCATACACTAACGTCTTTTAATTTCATACATTTTAATACAGGAAAGATTGGTAGCGAACCTTTTACATTAATTTGTAAACAATGAACAGATTGTGTTCTACATCTATATGAATAAATCATGTATAATACATAAAATAGGAAAGGTGACTGGGCGATGAATGTTCATAAAAAAATGTTTTGTTTTTCCTAGACCGTTTTCCTATACTACAAATAATACACATCAATAGTGATCATTAATAGAATGGTGAATATGGTAGGATGTTTTAATAAACTAATTTAATTAAATTAATACATTAATGTATTTGAATATATAATACATTTGTACTGAGAAGAGGGGGCGGGGTCCTTGAAACAAATAATCGACATCATTCTATTTTGATAAGAATAAATTTGTAGGATTACAAAATGAAATGAATTGGCCCACTGTGTGCTTTAATAAAAAATAATATATTTATGCATACATATAATATTCTTTGGATTGACTTTTGAATCTAAACATTATTTTTGTTCAGTCGATAACTTGAGTAACGAAAGGTGTAAACCAGCGTTTTATTCAGAGCACTTTATATGTTGTATGCGTGTATGTAAACCAAACTTGGTTTTCAATACAAAAGAGTTCTACATCATGTCAATCTCGTGTAAATACAATTTCTCTAACTTCAAACGTGCATTATAGCTTAATTATGTAGTTTATTTTCAACACAGCATGACCACGTGTGATGATTTAAAACACTTTATCAATATAAATAAAATGTGTTTTTGACTTTCCTTCCGCTTTAAGTATTGTACCTTGATATTTCAAATACTCAGATAAACAGTCCCATCTAGTTTGAGATAACGAAGTTTGACTGTATTTTATATTTAAACTCTTTTAAAAACGGGCTAAAATACAGACGTTATCAGTTTCAGAGAGCAGTGATACGGAATCGGAAAACCACAGTGTGGTGATCCGGAAACTCAGATCAAACTGTGAAATTGACAGTATCAAGGAAGAAAAACTGATGGGTATATAATATGTATATTTACATTCCACATATATTTTGCATGTAAAGCTACTGCAGATATAGCACCATAACACAGACAGGGTACTAAAAGGTTAAATCACGAGTTTTAATTGTGACGTCACAAACGTTGAACGCTGTTAAGTGCAACGTCACAAACGAAAATCAAAGATCACGCTTGTGGCTGTTACTGTGGCTCTTCCATTAATTTGAACTTACCCATAGGAGAATACAGTAATTTTGAGGTATAAGGCATGAAGGTAAAAAAATGTAAATATAAGCATTAAATCCTTATTCTAACGCGCGTTATTCAATTTGTATGCACACACTGTTGCAGTTATGAGACTATATCTTTCAAAAAATAAGGATTCAATACTTAAATATAGGTATGTAATATGTATATATCATCCATTTTAGTTTGGATTTGTCATCCCCACTCCTGTAATAATCCAGACATGCAGTTGGTTTTTTATTTCAATTTTAAAGAAAAGGTTAAGAAAACAATTAAGAAAAGAATCAGACAAAATATATACAAAAATGAACAAAAAAAATAATATTTGAAATATTAAGCATTGTATCATATTAATGTATTTATTAAATCTTGCACTTGTGCGGGATATCATCAAGTACTAGAATGTAACAGTTGATGGTCTCTTTACAGGTTCCCTGTGTCTGACTGTCGACTGATAGGTTATACCAGTCTGTAGAATGTAACAGTTGATGGTCTCTTTACAGGTTCCCTGTGTCTGACTGTTGACTGATAGGTTATACCAGTCTGTAGTATGTAACAGTTGATGGTCTCTTTACAGGTTCCCAGGTTGTGTCTAACTGTGCTGTTGACTGAGAGGTCAAAGAGAATATATGTGGTATAGTATTCATGTAATATTACCATGTTCATGTAACTATTCTATGTATTTTTAGGTCACCTGAGTCACTCAGGAGACCCATTGCTATCTCACGTTTGTCGTCGTGTGTCATTCATAGACATTTCAGTATACATCTTTTAAATGGGTATGAGGGCAGTGGTCATTGTGTTAGTCCTGGGGTAAGAACTGTTGCCCGAAACCATAGGCGGAGGTCAACGGAGGTGTGAATTGTATTTTGATAGCAATTATAGTCTGTTCTTTACATGGGGTAAAGACACAACTGCATTTTATCCATGTTTTATAACCACATTATAAAAAGTTACATTCTGTATTTCATAGATGAATTATAAATAAGAACAAACTGAAGATATGTGTCACATTTGAAAAACAGTGTTTCAATCCAATCAGACAGAAGGCAAATCCTGTGTCGGCCCTCATTTCTATAACTATGTTATGGTGATGTGTGTGTGGAGAGAGAGAGAGAGAGAGAGAGAGAGAGAGAGAGAGAAAGAAAGAGAGGAGAGAGAGAGAGAGAATAAACATAGATTGAAGGTACATGTTTGAGAGTAAGCAGTAATTAATATAGTAAATTAATATAGTAAATGTAGATTTTTACAAGTTTGAGAAAAGGTTAATAAAGCAACTAAGAAAAAAATCAGACACTATGTTTACATAAATAAACCAAAAAATATGGATCAACATATAATTATACCCCCGCTCCGAAGGAGAGGGGGTATACTGTTTTACCCTTGTGTGTCTGTCTATCCGTCTGTCTGTCTGTCTGTCCGTCCGTAACAAAAATTTCTGTCAAATTTATCTCAGCAACAATTTATCGCAGATGCTTGAAATTTTTACACAGTGTTTGTTAAGGCATGCCATATCACAGGATATATTTTTGTACCAATCGAACGTCAACTTCCTGTTAAATGACGACTTTGCTTATTTTTTAACCAAAATTTTCAAACAAATTTTCGTCAAAGATTTCTCAGCAGCTATTAATCGCAGATGCTTGAAATTTTAACACACTATTTGTTTAGGCACGCCATATTATGGGATATATTTCTGTACCAATCGGATGCCAGCTTTCTGTTAAATGTCGACTTTGCTTATTTTGCTATTTACATCAGAGCGGAGGTATCACTAGTGAGCATTGGCTCACAGATATCTTGTGAAGCATTGTATCATATAAATGTATGTAATATTAAATCCCGCAATTGCACGGGCTATCAACAAGTACTAGAATGTAACAGTTGATGGTCTCTTTACAGGTTCCCAGGCTGTATTTGACTGCGTGTTGACTGAAAGATCAAAGAGAGAATATATGTGGTATAGTATTCATGTAATATCACCATGTTCATGTAGCTATACTCTGTATTATTAGGTCACCTGAGTCACTCAGGAGACCCATTGCTATCTCACGTTTGTCGTCGTGTGTCATTCATAGACATTTTACATGTAGTATACATCTTTTAAATGGGTACGAGGGCAGTGGTCATTGTGTTAGTACTGGGATAAGAACTGTTTCTCGAGAGCATAGGCCGAGGTCAACATCAACTTCTTACCCAGGAACTGACAATATAACTATTGCCCACATTCCCATTTGATTATTGATGTGTTAGACGAGGAGAAACATACCTTTGTGGTAATATCAGGGCTGATTTATCTAGGGGGGGGGGGGCAGTCAAAAATTAACCAGGGTTAAGGGAATAGCAAAGCATGGGACATAAGCCAGTAATTAACATGTATACACTGGTGGGTTCCCATTTTGCACAAATTTGAGGATTAGGTGTGAATTGTATTTTGATAGCAATTAAAGAAAGTAATAATGAGAGAGAGAGAGAGAGAGAGAGAGAGAGAGAGAGAGAGAGAGATTACATGTCTAAGAAAAGATACATATGTTTAACAGAGTAAGTAAGTCAGAGAAAAGAGAGAGTGAGAGAGAGACTACATGTCTGAGAGAATAAGTAAGATGCACATGTTTACATGTATAAGAGCAAGTATCAGAGAGAGAGAGAGAGAGAGAGAGAGAGAGAGAGAGAGAGAGAGAGAGAGAGAGAGAGAGAGAGAGAGAGAGAGAGAGAGCAAACAGACATGTTATACAGAGCAATAAATATTAAATGATAGATACGGAACAACAAGAGTAAGGGAGTAAGAGACAAAGTTTGGTTGAGTTCATCTGAAAGAGAGAGAGAGAGATAGAGAGAAGAGAGGGGTGATAGAAAACAAGATTACATGTTAGAAGAGAGAGAGAGAGAGGTTTGGTAGTGAAAGTGTGAGGGATAGAGAGAACAGTTAGAAAGCAAGAGAACAGATTTAATGAGAGATAAGAAGTACATGTTTAGCTGTAAAATCATGAGATAGTGAGAGAAAGTAATAATACAAGAATGAAATTGATTACATGTCTGAGAGAAATAGAATGATGCATATGTTTAACAGAGTAAGTCAGAGAAGAGAGAGAGAGAGAGAGAGAGAGAGAGAGAGAGAGAGAGAGAGAGAGAGAGAATGTCTGAGAAAAATAGTTAGATGCACATGTTTACATACTAAGTCTGTGAGTAAGAAACAGAGACTACATGTCTGAGAGAATAAGATGCACATGTTTACATGTATAAGAGTAAGTCACAAGAGAAAGAGAGAGAGAGAGAGAGACTACATGTCTGAGAGAATAAGATGCACATGTTTACATGTATAAGAGTAAGTCACAAGAGAGAGAGAGAGAGAGAGAGAGAGAGAGACTACATGTCTGAGAGAATAAGATGCACATGTTTACATGTATAAGAGTAAGTCACAAGAAAGAGAGAGAGAGAGAAAGAAAGACTACATGTCTGAGAATAAAAAAATATGCGGACAAGTGAATATTGCTGGCCAATTGTCCGACTGGACAAGTGCATTTTTTATGTAAAGAAATCTCCAAAAGAAAGTTTTGTGATAAGTTTATCGATTAGTTATTTTGAATTTCGATCCCGACATCAAATTGCAATGCAATTGAGTTACTCTTGATCGGGATTGAAGTTCACTAATTTCAAACAACTTTCAAGGTGTGGATCTTAGTTCTTACAAAGTACCAAACACATATGTTAAGAAAAAGAAAGGACGAAAAGGTAGCAAAGATAAAGGATTATGGAAAGAAATGTAACTTATTTTAGGTTTCATTCATCATTGATAGACTATGATGACTTTCCATGTTTAGTTTAAAAAACAGCTGAGAAATCAATATAACAGTTACATGTATTTTTAAACCTGATGCTAAATTTAAAATGTCTTGTAATTTGCCATGACAAAGCTACAGCTGACAATTCATGTTTAATGTTACAGTATATGGAACAAATACATGTACATATAGGAAAGACACTTTAAGTTTCCATTTAAAAAGTCAGGTTATTAATTATAGCTAGAGTAATCAAAAAATGATTTTATTTTAGTAATAGAGTACTGTAGTTTTCAAGTTGACAATATTTGATCTTTAATATTGAAAATTTTTCGGACAAGTGAAGTTGAAGTTCGGACAAGTAAATGTTTTGGTCACTTGTCCGAATTGACAAGTAGGAAAAAAAGTTAATGTAGAGCCCTGAGTAAGATGCACATGTGTACATGTAAAAGAGTAAGTATCTGAGAGAGAGAGAGAGAGAGAGAGAGAGAGAGAGAGAGAGAGAGAGAGAAAGACTACATGTCTGAGAGAATAAGTAAGATGCACATGTTTACATAAAAGATAGAAAGTGTTTACATGTTTATTTATGAAATAATGAAAGACAGAGGCTTAGAGAAAGAATGTAAAATTAGAGATAGTGAATGAAGGAGTAATAATGTGAGAGAGAGAGAGAGAGAGACAAACAGAGAGAGAGAGAGATTACATGTCTAAGAGAAATAGAAAGATGCATATGTTTAACAGAGAGTAACTCAGAGAGAAAAAGAGAGAGGAATTACAATAGTAAGATGCACATGTTTATAAGAATAGGTCAGAGAGAGAGAGAGAGAGAGAGATTACATCTTTGAGAGTAAGATATATTTAGTACATGTACATGTTTAATGTAGTTTGTCTGAAAGACAGAAATAGATAGAAAGAGAGAGCAAAAATACATGTTTAGAAGAGAAATCTGAGGAGACAGAGAAAAAGCATGTGTTAGAAAAAAAAAATCAGAGAGAGAGGAGGAATAAGATCGATCGATCGATAGAGAGAGAGAGAGAGAGAGAGAGAGAGAGAGAGAGAGAGAGAGAGAGAGAGAGAGAGAGGCCAAGAATGCATGTTTAGTATTGAAATTGTGAGAAACAGAGATTGAGAGAAAGAAATAGAAAGAGCAGGAGTACATGTTAGGTAAATTGAGACAGTAAATACCCGGTAATTGAATTAACTTAATTGTGATGTGTACTCTACATCTTATTTTTTTTTCTCTCTGACTTTGTCTGCTAGATAATCATATAGTACACTTTCTCAATTATGTACACATCCAAGGGATAAAGAGAGAGAGAGAGAGAGAGAGAGAGAGAGAGGAGAGAGAGAGCGAGAGAGAGCACCTCTTTCTCACTCAGCAATCTTATGTTGTATTTTTCTACTGGTTGAGTGTCTCTATAATCAGAACCAGAATAATAGACCGTCAATTATCCAAGTAGAGAAAATATATTAATCTTTAAAAAACCCAAATATATTTCTTTTAAAATTTGACATTGAATGTTTATACAAACAATAATAATCCTAAAACTCTTTATTTTCATTGAACAGGTTATGACCCAGACCGCCCACATCATGGACACAGCAAGCTCCCAATACACCACAGCAAGCTCCCTGTACAAAGTACATCAATGTTCTAAGTGTCCGGGGGACACAGCGTACCATTGTGTATCGTGTCCATGTGATCTGTGTCCCCAGTGTAAAGAGAACCATGTAAAAGATCTCCAAACAATAGACCATGATGTTGTGTCACACCGTGATAAAATCAACTACATCCCAACACAAGAGATCTGTGTGAGACATCCTAGCCATGTTTATACAAAGTACTGTGAACCTTGTCAAGTTCCTGCCTGTAATAATTGCCAAACACATAGAAAACACAAGAAGATAAATGTTAAAACAGCCTATAAAACAAAGCGACAACAACACAGAGGAACCATTCACACCATCAGAAGTGAGGCTCTCTTTTACAGACCTGTTCTCCTGACAGGAATCAAAGCTGATGTCAAAACCTGTCACACAGAATTCTCCCCCCTTCAATCAGAGATGTTAACAAAGGCCCAGAGACTGAAGGAACTCATTAACTATGTGGTATATGATCTATTGAACAATGTGTTATGTTACTTTGATTTCAAACACAGATGTAAAAAACAGAAGATAGAAATGATCAGACATATTGTCAGACTAAGGAGATATGAACACAGATATGTACAGCCAGCATTCACATTCAGTGCGCTACAATTCCTCTCCTTCACAAAGACAGCCCTCCCCCAGATACATCTTACACTCCACACCAGCCAGCTCTCCATGACTGAGTCACTCAACAAGGAGGATGTGATGGAGTCACTGAGTGCAATCCAAATCACAGAGAGAGGAAACCGACGCGTAGGAAACCAGTGTCTGCTGAAACTGACGTCTGGTGCTGAGCTCCATCAATCTCTCACACTGACAGGTGTTGATCGTTGTTTACACATTTCCTGTGTGACATCAGACCGGGTCTGGGTCAGTGGTATAAACAATCTCATGTTGACAGACACAACAGGTGTCCCTCTACATCGTGTGGAGGATTCATGTAGTTATATACATGGATTACACACAGTGAACAGTGAGAGTGAACTGATTTATATAGATAGGAGACATAACATCAACAAACTGTCAAAGGATATGAAAACAACCACCACATTTATAGAGACAACAGACTTTACATGGAGACCACAGTGTGTGTACTGGTCCCCGTCCACTGGGGATCTACTGGTCGCGATGTGTGACTATGATACAAAGACAGGCAAGGTAACAGGCAAGGTAACCCGGTACAACCAGAGTGGACAACTCACACAAACCATACAGAACGACAACACAGGACGGCGACTGTATAGTATACCTAGCTATATAACAGAGAACAACAATGGGGATGTCGTGGTGTCTGATGATGAGTCTTATGCTGTAGTGGTGACAGAGCGTGGAGGAAGACATCGTTTCTCCTACACAGGACCTCCATCAGGATCACGACTATATTCTATAGGAATCTGTACTGACGCGCTGTCACACATCCTGGTGTGTGATGGTAGAACCAACACAGTACAGATGATAAATAAGGACGGTCGGTTCCTGTCACATCTACTGACAGAATCACAAGAGATGCGTTTACCATTGAGCCTGAGTTATGATGTCAACACTCACCGTCTCTGGGTCGGATCATTGTACAACGACAAGGTGTATGTCTACAGGTATATCACCAGACAGGACGCTCTGACAGGTAAGTCTGAGTCATTATCATTCACATAAATTAGATATAGATAACTAAGACACACAGTCCGTGTTAATTATCAGTCAATAAGATACATGTAAGACATGTTTATCTGTGTGATTGTTTGTCAATATAAACAACTCATTGTTACAGGGTTAGCTGTATCTACCAGTCATTGGGATTCAGTGTTTATCTAAAATAAACAGAAATTAGATACATTATTTTATTAATTAAATGTACAGTTACTTGTCATTGTATTTAGTGAATAGAAATAGCAGGTTGCTGTATTTAATTATGAAATATATAGAGTGACACGTGTATTTGTAATCAGTTATTTTGTGACATGTTAATTGACTTAACTTAATTATTTAGATAAATATTAAAGCAAGTGTCATGGTAATCAGGTTAAAGTTTTAATGTGTAGATGTAGCTCTATCATTACATATACTGTATGTATTAATTAACAGCTAATTAATGACTTGTTGTAGATGAACACAGACCCCGTCCGGATGGAGACATCAGATACAGGACACCTCGTCACAACACAACTCATCAACTAAACGAAAGTAAAACTCACTGACGCATGTATTTGTAATCAGTTGTTTTGTTACATGTATGTTAATTGACCTAATTTAATTAATTAGACAAATAATAAAGCAAGTATCATGGTAATCAGGTTAAAGTTTTAATTTGTAGATGTAGCTCTATAATTACATATAATGTATGTAATTAATAATTAACAGCTAATTAATGTCTTGTTGTAGATGAACACAGACCCCGTCCTGATGAGGACGCCATGTCCAGCTCAACACCAGCCGTATAATGGAGATAGCTGGGATATTGACAGGTTGTAAATGTTTCTGTACAAATCTAGTCTGCTCTCAAAACCACACATGTTGTTTGTCACTTTGTTCAACATCTGCAGCTGAAATTGAGCTGTGTATAATTCACATGGACTGTAATACTGACTCCTGTTTATTTCACACTTTGTGATCATCCAAACATGGCTGTCTGTTGCTGAGTGAGAAACATCATGTTATACAAGTTTTATTTTCTGAATGTGGAATATTAAAAAACAAATAATAACTAAACAATTAAACATTGTAAATGTTGGATGTTTATCAATTGTAAATGTATCTTTGTTTTGCTAATTGTGCCATTATTATACCCCATGTAATGGAATTGTTAGAGAATAATGATTTCAACCTATGTCAGTCAGTCCTGGATTTTAAGCAAAACATATATTATAATTTATAAAACAGCTGCACAGAAATTTATCATGTTTAATATGAAACTTCTAAGGTATTTAGGACACAACGTGTAGATGTGCTAATTACTAGGGAGTTCTGATTTATTTATCTTTCTGGGAATTTTACCTCCATGGAACTTAGTTTGTTGTCCAAATGTTGAATTTAGCAATGATTTTTAGGTCACCTGAGTCACTCAGGTGACTTATTGCAATTGGTCTTCGTCCGTCGTCGTGCGTTAACAATTTTACATTTTTAACTTCTTCTTGAAAACTACCAGGCCAATCGTTACCATTTTTGGTGTGAAGCATCTCTATGGTAAGAAGAATCTAAATTGTTAAATTTATGGCTCTACCACCCCTGGGGTGCCACAGGTGGGGCCAAATATGCCAAAAAAGCCTAATTTTCAAAAATCTTCTTCTCTATACTCCCACGCATGTGAGGAAAAAACTGGTTGCATGGTTATGATGTCCATGAGGCCCTCTACCAAAATTGTGAAATTTATGGCCCCTGGGTCAGGGGTTCTGGCTCTAGGGTGGGGCCAATATGGCCATATAGTAAAAATGTATTAAATCTTAGAAAATCTTCTTCTCTACTATCATATATGTTTGTTAAAAACTAAATGCATGATAATGATGTCCATGAAACCCTCTACCAAAATTGTGAAATTCATGACCCCTGGGTCAGGGGTTCAGTCTCTAGGGTGGGGCCAATATGGCCATATAGTAAAAATGTATTAAATCTTAGAAAATCTTCTTCTCTACTCCAATATATATTTGTTAAAAACTAAATGCATGGTTATGATGTCCATGAAGCCCTCTACCAAAATTGTGAAATTCATGACCCCTCAGTCAGGGTTTCAGGCTCTAGGGTGAGGCCAATATGGCCAAATAGTAAAAATGTATTAAATCTTAGAAAATCTTCTTCTCTACTCCCATATATATTTGTTAAAAACCAAATGCATGGTTATGATGTCCATGAGGCCCTCTACCAAAATTGTGAAATTCATGACCCCTTTGTTAGGTGATTAGGCTCTAGGGTGGGGCCAATATGGCCATATAGTAAAATGCTTTAAATATTAAAAAATCTTCTTTTCTACTCCCACACATGTGGGCAAAAAACTGAATACATGGTTATGATATCCACAATCTCCTTTACCTAAATTGTGAAATTCATGGCCCCTGGGTCAGGGGTTCAGGACATGAGGGGGTGGTGGCAATATAGTGTTAATGCATATAACGTTTAAAAATCTTCTTCTCTATTCTCACACATCTGTATAAAAAACTGAATAATAATTATGTTTACCAGGAAGTCCTCTACTGAAATTTTAATTTTCATGTCCCCTGGGGTATAGGTTTTGACTCTCAGGCAGGGCCAAAATGGATGTATAGATGTTAATGCATATAACGTTAAAAAATTATCTTCTTTACTCCCACACACCTGAAAGGAAAACTGAATTCATGATTTTGTAGACCAGATCTTTTAGTTTTTCACCAAAATTATAGGTTTCCCAGTTCTTTTTGAAATGTGGTCGTCATTACAAATTTATAATTTTTCTACTCCAGTATGAAACCTAGTTAATTAGATGCACATGAGACTCCTTGACAAGTTTGTGTATGGGATATATGCTACTCAGGTGACCGTTAAGGCCAGTTGGCCTCTTGTTTTTGTAGATAGTTAGGGCACAATATGTTGATTTGCATGTTTCTAGGAAATTTTAATTACAATGTTTTGTCTTCAAATTTTGAACCATTAGAATTTAGTATGTTGCTGTTTTAGACAAATGATTAAATATGTGCATAATTGCAGAAAGTTTTGATCTGATAATGTTTTGCTAATAATGCCCTTTATCATTTTTAGCTAACTGACCTGAAAGCTCAAGTGAACCTTTCTGATCACATTTTGTCTGTCGTCTGTCTGTCTGTTTGTTTGTCTGTCCTCTGTCCGTCAACTTTTCACATTTTCAACATCTCCCCCAGAACTACTGGGTCAATTTCAACCAAACTTGGCACAAAGCACCCTTAGGCAAAGAAGATTCAAAGTTTTGAAAATTAAGGAACGTGCCCCTTTTCAAGGGTAGATAATTAGGATTTATGTATCCCAACCTGAGAGAAATTCAAAGCCACCCTCCCATCCCGTTAATTAAGGTGGTTTGGAACATCTGTCAATAAAAATGTGGATTAAAGTACATTACTACTGAAATACTTTCATTGGTTTAGAATTTTCTTTCACAATATTTAACCAAAAAATTTTGGAAAAGTAATAAATTTTCAAACCCGACTCGAACTCGTGACTTACAGGTCCGTAGTGAGCCCTCTAACCCACTGCACTACGCTGTAAGGTAACAATGATGGGAAAGAAACTATTTATAAAATTACACTTGATTTATTATTTCGATAAATAATATGACACAACATGAAGGTGTCCCATACCACCTTACATGTAAAGAATGAATTTTAATCAAAATTTTGATTTATTCTGTTCATTTAACAAATTTTTCAAAAGAGCGGTCCCCATACAATTCGCATCAGTTGCAATCAGCCAGTACCAGAATTACATGCTTCCAGATTTACTTTTTTGTGTACTGCGTCATCAGAAAGCGGTGTAGAATGCCACCTTAATGCATACTCTGCCATTCATGATGTGTATCGTTGTCAAGTAATGGGAGAACATGGGGTGTTTGAGTTTGCTCACTTTTTCTTTCCTTCTTGTCCAAGTATTTGGTATTAATCATTTAATACTATTATAAATTATTTTTTTTTATTTCTTGCAGACAAGCTGCTTTTTAAACGCCTTCAGGGGGAGACAGTAGAAAACCTTCCCGGATTATCCATAATTCCAATGGAGTTACAGAAGCCAAATAATTACCGGTCATCAACAGACTTTGTGTTCTGTGCGTGAACTCTACATAAACAACGTTTCATGAATGGACTCTGTATCTGTGTAGGTGAACAAAAATAACGCGTCATCAATGGACACTGTTGCTGTGTGTGTGAACTCTGCACAAAACTAACGCGTCATCAATGGTCTCTGCGTTCTGTGTACATGAAATCTGCACAAAAATAATGTATCTGTGTGCGTGAACTCTACATATATAACGCGCCATCGATGGACTCTGTATCCGTGTGCGTGAACTCTACATATATAACGCGTCATCGATGGACTCTGTATCCGTGTGCGTGAACTCTACATATATAACGCGTCATCGATGGACTCTGTTTCTGTATAGGTGAGCTCTGTGTGACTGTGTACCTAAACTCTTTATGACTAAGGCATCATCAATGGACTCTGTCTTTTGTGTACGTGAACTCTACTGTAATTTGTTATCATACGTTTTTTGTCAATTTTATCTAAGTGTAAATTTTGTCAGTATATATTAATATGTTTTACATATCTAAGCTCCTGAAATTTCTGGTATCATTCGGTGCTAGGACGGAGATGTCCATTACAATTGTAGCCAATGTGTCACATATTGTTTTTTTTGTAATTTTGATTTTTACACAAGAAATCTTGTATGTTTTAATAAACATTATATTCAAAGGGGAATAACTCAAAATGTGTATTTTTCAGTCAGGATGAAAAAACAGTTATTCCCCTTAGATAATTTTCATAAGATGAAATTTTACTTAAAAATGAGAAATGAATTTGATGGTGTTTATCCGTGACAGTTTTATTGGCAGGATTGATCATTTGGAAAGAAGTGATCTGATAAGCTTTTGATAAGAATTTGATAAGTTTTCGATGGGTTTTTTTATACAATGTTATGTAGTTTTAATTTAAATATATTAATAGTTGATGTTAGTTTTTAATTCATTAAGTTTGAGCTGTGCCTGTGTAACAATTGGTGCATCATATATTGCTTGTTATGCTCAGAAGGTAGGTCACAATGACCCAATTAGAATCATGGTAGTTTATGGTGAAACTATTTTAGAACATATCTATTTATTTGAAAAAATAAACTAACTTGTGTTTTAGAAATGATGTACCATTAATTATACCAGAAGTCATATACTCATGTATATATCAATTTGAAAGTAGGTCATGATGACCTCAATTTGTATTTAGCATGTTGTTAATCCTATGTGTTTGTTAATGGTGTTTAAGCACATTTCTCACACTCTGTATCTCTGTTGACCAGATAGATCTATAGGACAACTCAAGTTAATGTCATTTATTTGGAGAAATATTGTACGCAAGTTTAAGCGAGATGATTTTTTTGGTGTTTACCCACACAATAAACCTGATGAAATACATTTATAACGTATATATATAGTATTATGTTTATTTTTATTGTGTTTACTCTTACCATGAAAAACATAATACTTGTATACAAATGATGTTTGGGGAAATGTAGCGAGCTGTAGATAAAAGTCAATAAACTTGAAGTAACATGTCTATATTGTTTGTCTTTTTTCATAGTCAGGCAGTACTGTAATACATGGTACAAAATGAGGACACGGATTAATCAGACAGACTTCACCATTGTTAACAGTTCAACGTATTCAGACAATACTAGCGCATCATGGAAATTATGCCAGCAGAGCAATTGCTATTCATAATGCCGTGTTCACTAAATAATCGTTGTTTATTACTTATATTTGCATTTTACCACTCACAAATACCCTGTATTGGCCTAGACCTAGACATTTAGGTATTGCATCAAAAATAAACATTCAGACTTTAATGTATCCTTTATGACGTCATAGTATACAGACAGAGCAATTGCGATTATAGAAAAATAATTGCAGTTCCTCTGTATAGGCTTACAGTGGGAAAGAACAATGGATATGCAAATATTTTATTATGGCAGCTTGGTTCATCCTTAAGCAGTATTATAAACACTGTTATTATAATATAGTTTTTTAGCTCACCTGAACAAAAGGTTCGAGGGAGCTTTACTGATCACCTGTTGTCCGGCGTCCGTCCGTCTGTCTATAAACTTTTTACATTTTTGACTTTTTCTCTAACACCACTGGGCCAAATTTAACCAAACTTCTTATGGAAAGATTTTAAATTATGAAAATAAAGGGCGCAGCCCTTTTCCAAAGGGAGATAATTGAGAAACAGTGAGTATAGGGTGTGTGTCTTTAAAATCTTCTTCTCAAGAACAACTGAACCAGAAATGCCAAAATTCACACAAAAGCTTGCTTATATAGTGAAGATTCTAAATTATAAAAATCATGACCCTCAGACCTAAACTGGCATGGGGTTTCAGTTGCGGTTCGAAGTTTAACATTGAAATACGTAGAAAAGATCATGTTTAAAAATCTTCTCCAGAACCACAACAACAGAAATGCCAAAATATACACCAAAAATATTTTCTATAGTGAAGGTTCTAAAATGTAAAAATCGTGACATTCGGACTGAATTTGGGGCCTCAGGCGGGGTTCAAATTTTGATTTAGAAATAAATAGGAAACTGTTTATGAATTTTCTTCTCAAGAACCACTGCACCAGAAATACCAATATTTACACCAAAGCCTGTTTATATAGTGAAGATTCTAAAATGTAACAATTGTGACTCTCGGACCAAAACTGGGGCCCCAGGAGAGGTTCAAATTTTGATTTAGAAATAGATAGGAAATGTTTAAATATTTTCAGCTCAAGAACCCCTGCACCAGAAATACCAATATTTACTCAAAAGATTCCTTATATAGTGAAGATTCAAAATTCTTAAAATTGTGACCTTCGGACCAAAGCTGAGGCCCGAGGCGGGGTTCAAAGTTTGGCATAGAAATTCATAGGAAAATGTTAAAAATTGTCCTCTCAAAAACCACTGCACCAGAAACGCCAATATTTAGACGAAAGCCTGTTTTTATAGTGATGATTCTAAATTGTTAAACTCGTTTAAATCTTCTTCTCGATAACCACTGCACCAGAAATGCCAATATTTACTCAAAAGCTTATTTATACAGCGAAAAAATTGGGTTCTGAGGCGGGGTTCAATGTTTAACGTATATAGAAAAAAATCTTTACAAATTTTCTTCTGAAGAACTACAATGCTTAAATTTGTGAGATTACAATGCAGGCATCCTTAAATAATGTAATCTATAAAGGCGTGACCAACGGACTAATACTAGGGCCCCAAAAGCTAGAGGTTTAAAGTTTAACATAGAAATATATATTATGAAAATTGTTTAAAATTTCCTTTATGTGAACTAAATAATCTACAGTTTGTGAAATTACTAAGCAAGCATCCTAAGATAGTGTAGATTTTAATTTGTTAAAGCTAACCAAAATCCACAGAACAATACTAAGGCCCCAAAAGGGTTGAAAGTTTAAAATAGAAATAGCATATGCTACGAAATGAAATGTTACAAAGAATTGTTGTTCAGGTGAGCGATGTGGCCCATGGGCCTCTTGTTTTCATAAGCATTTAATGTCAATTGTCATATGGTTGTGTTATAAATTTTGTTATAAACCGCGCTATACAAAAAAATACATGTACAAACCTTAATATCCACCTTGTTGCAGCAGGCACTTCAACACATATAACGTTACACCTCAGTCACGCACTTCACAGATGTATCTTTACCCTACAGCCACGCATTTATATACATATACTATAAACACACAGATTTTGACATATATACCATATACCACGCAATCAGGTAATTTAATGTTTACTTTTACTCCGCAATGAGGCAATGACGCACTTTGACGCATAAACCAGAAATTCATACAAACGCTCTTTAAGTCACTTACCGTTACTTCACAATCATGCATTTAAACATCACCTGTCACACACTTTAAAACATTTACAGCTACCCCATAGTCACTCATTTAATTGCATTTAGTGTAACCTTTAAGGTAGATACCGTTATTCCCGGAGTACGTCCATGGTATACAGTTTCCCTGCAATCAGGCACTTTGCATATACCGTTAACCCATAATGACGCACTTTGTATATACTGTTACCCCACAATCAAGCACTTTGCATGTACCGTTAACCAACAACCATGCACTTTGTATAAACCTTTAACCCACAATCATGCACTTTGCATATACGTTAACCAAAAATCTTGCATTTTGTATATATCATTAATACCGTTAACCCACAATTACACAATTTATATATTCCGTTAGTCCATAATTACACACTTTGTATAAACCGTTAACTCACAATTACACACTTTGTATATACTAATAACTACAAACGACGCACTTTGCATGTACAGTTAACCCATAATCACGCTCTGTATATACTGTTAACCCACAAGCACGCACTTTGCTTATACCCTTTTATCCACAATCAGGAACACTGTCTATACCATTTATTTATAATCACGCATTTTGCATATAACATTTACCATCAATCACGCACTTTGTATATATTATTAACCCATAATCATATATTTCGCATATGCCGTTAACCAACGACCTTGCACTTTGCTATTACTCTACATATACCGTTAACCCACAATCACGCACTTTGTATATACAGTAAACCCACAGACACCCACTTTGCACATACAGTCAACCAACAATCACGCACTATGTATATACCGTTCACTCAAAATCACGCAATTTGCCTATACCGTTTACCAACAATCACACACTTTGTATACACCCTTAACCAAGAATGACGCACTTTGTACATACTGTTAATCCATAAACACGTACGTTGCATTTACCATTACCCGCAATCCCGTACTCTGATTGTAACTCGCAACCACAAACGTTAGAATTACATTGGCACCTTGTTATCACGGATTCCTTTTTTTTAAATTGCCAAGAGATTGCAAAAGAGGTTTCACTGTCATTAAAGCAACAGACGTTAGTTGGAGACTTCATTGTGTGTAATCATCAAGAACCTCTGTTGATAAAAGGGCAAAGATCTTGTCGGAAAAATACACCGTCATGGTCCAGCAAAGTCCAGCAAAATTATCAGGTAGAGACAACCAGACAGTAACGTTATGGTTGATACGGTACACGGCGATAAAACAGAACTATGACACTTACAATGAATACAGAATACATAATTGTCCCTTAATATTTATGACATTAAAATGTCAGTAAATACTATCTTCCACTAAGTCGCGCACTGACTGACGTTTTTTCATACTTATTGGTTAATTACCTAATTGTCGAAGGTTTTTTCTCTCCATTTTTCCCGATTGTGACAACGAGCACAAAGGGTGTGACCGGTCAGCACAACACACCTACACAGCACCTACTTCGGACCTTTGGTTTTAAACACTGTTTCATTATCACCACATGTCATTAAGTGGATGATTAAAATAGAACAGGCACATTACAGTAAAACACACTTATAACAAACAGGCTTATAATGAACTGACGTTTATAGCGGAGGGATTTCCCTCATTGCTTTTAAACATATCGTTGAGCTAACGGATATAACGAATACTGTTTATAACGAATACTGTTTATAACGAATACTGTTTATTTAAGAAATAAGGTATCATTTTTGGATGTATATCGGAATATAAATACGGGTTGGTCACGTGATCAAATCAATGAAGATTTCATCACGTACCAACCCGTATCTATATCCCGATATACATCCAAAAATGATACCTTATTTCTTATATTTACATTTGTTGCAAATTATGACAAGAACAATTCTCCATTTTTTCTTTTTTGTGATGACCTAGAAAGCCATTTCGATTAATATGACGTAACAAAAAATAGTGCAACAATGCTGCAAGCATTTGATTATCGTGATCAATAAATATGACACTACTTTTGACGAGACAACACTTTGTTATCATTAAAAAGGGAAACAGAAAAGAAAATTCACTTGTACAATTGGAAAAACCAATTGAAGCTTGGCGGAATAGTACCACTTCTGCTGAAGGCGCAGAGCGGTTAGACATTTGAACAAAAACGATTGAAAGTTGCGTTAGAGTCTACTAAGACATTTTCAGGGGACACTCTATCGCTGAATCAGATTCAAGAGCATAATCATATGATTTCCTCCGACATTATAGAGGGAAGCGATTTTAACTTCGAAGTTTTTTTTACGGAATAAATCGGACAGGAAAGCAGAAGGAGTTAAATTTGACCGTGATCAGTGAATGGACTAAACACGAAAGGTCTGTGATATTGCGTTTGCAATTTTGACCTAGGAATATCATTAAGTCAGAAATGAATTTTAACTGAATTAACACCTTTGACAAATTGCGATTGTAATTTTCAAGAACGCCTCGTTACGATGTCGATCCATGAATATTTTGTTTACATGCCTAACGTGTTATCTAACATGAATCATTTATTCCCGCAATTTATGTTACATTTTTTTAAGAAAATGATATCGAATGAATAAAATTTCGTATGACAAAATACAGATACGTTTATTTTTTTATGCCTAAATTCTGTTTTTATAACGATATCTAATAGGTGTGTTTCAGCACAAGTACAAGTCGATTACTAGTTTGTGCACATAGAAAAAGAAGTTACCTAGATTATACATGCGCCCTTTGACCCCTTGACTCAAAATGATGTTATACAGGAATAACAGCGGATTGCGCAAACAGCGTTATATAAGGGAAAACCATTTGCAAGTGTAAATTTATTGGAATACGCTCTACCCGTTTAAAATCCAGGCCTCAATCATCCACCTGTCTTTTATTGCATTGTTTTCTTTGTTTATTGGGCTTTAATTGAGTTTGTCTAAATATTCGATGTCTAGCAAGAAGGACATTACATAAAATAGTGTGTAGTACCTTAATGCTTATTATTAAAAGAGTCAATTTCTGATTTGGAAAGACCCCCAATGTTATACTTCGATTATTTGACAATAAGTAAAGTGAAAGTAAGTGAACGACTTCTGTAGATGACCATCTTCCACGGTCTGATAGAAATCCATTGTCCAGATCACGACCAGCTTAACTAATCACGCATTACTGTATAAAAATGAAAATATATGGATCAAAATATTAACTATTTCATTCTATCTGGACGAGAAACAAAGCAGAGATAAACTCATTATTGAAGGATTTGACTTAAACAACCAGCACGTACGAGTATACGACTCCAATTCATACTCAGCAGGCCTCACTGATCCAGAAGATTCAGTCCTTAAAGTAACTATATGCGGCGTTCCACTCTCTGTGGACGATTCGGCCATATATGACATGCTTAAAAAAGTAGGGGTACGTCCTAAGAGCGAGATCAAATACGAAAAAATTAGAAATCATACATCCAATAAAATGACCAAAGTATTAAATGGCAACAGATCTATATATAGAACCACTTGAACAAAACAAGGCCTTGCCTCGATTCAGTTACTGCGCAGGTGTCAAATGTAAGATCTTCCATCGCAAACAAAATGTCGAAAAACCACCAACTACCTGTACCAACTGCTGGGAAACTGGACACTCTTTCAAGCTATGCCAGAATAAATCGCGTTGTTCCGCTTGTAAGGAAACTGGACACAAGCCCGGCTCCAATCTGTGTCCTCAATAAATCGAAGATAACTCTAATGAAGTTGAAGCATTTGATGGTAAAGAACATGTGCTTTCAAATTTCTTCCCATGTGAGCTTATGGTCTTTGGTGAATCTTTTGAATCAGCTGAGCAAGCTTTTCAGCTTACAAAGGCTGTTCGAGCGGGAGACCTTTTGACGGCGGAGAGGATTTGAGCAGCGAAATCTGCGTTGGAATGTAAACAAATCGGAAACTCCGTCCTACCATCCACTTCCTGGCATCAGGACGCGCCTAATGTTATGGAAGATATTGTGAAAGAAAAAGTGAAACAAATATCTGAAATGAAAAAGAAAATTACGCAATTGTTTACAATGAAAAAGAGTATATGATCAGTTTTTGGGGAACCGGTCTAAACTCGACGCAAACCGTGCACACAAATCCGAAGGCGTAGCCAGGGCAAAATGTAATGGGCAAGCTGCTGCAACGTGTTGCAGAATCCTTTTATGCAAGCTCACAGCGTACAAGTTCCCGGAACAGGAAAACCACAGTTAACAACGCCAGCAAAGCCAACCAGAAAGTAATTAAAGATGTAGACTATGGCTTGTATTAAATTTTCATCTCTGAACTGTAGAG
The DNA here is from genome assembly GCF_025612915.1 of Magallana angulata. Classification (NCBI taxonomy): domain Eukaryota; kingdom Metazoa; phylum Mollusca; class Bivalvia; order Ostreida; family Ostreidae; genus Magallana; species Magallana angulata. Next base: position 976,335 of record NC_069112.1, on the reverse strand, counting down.
GTGATATTATTTTCTTACAAGAAACGCATTTTGTTGATAAAAAACAGAGTATTTATGATTTAAGATGGCATGGTTCTGCTGTTCATAATTTTTCTGAATCTTCACATAGTAAAGGTGTGTCTGCTTTCTGAAAGGCTGTAAATTGTAACATATGAAATAGTAATAACAACAATAATAAAAAAAAAATTAATATTGTATTATTAGTATTAGAATATAATGAATTAGAGGGCGACCTGGCTCTCGTACTTTCATGCGGTATAGGACAAAAAGAACTGTGACTGTAGAAGCAAGTCCTACCACATAGTACCGCATTTAATATTTTCTATATTCACAATTGTCAAGTCCTATTACATGTATCTTCGTAAATTGTATTTAAATTATGATATATGATAAATTAAGTTAGATATGTGTATGATCTACTATGATTATAATTATATTACTTCACTTTATTAACTTAACTTTGTAAAAATATAAATGTATATAAGGTATCCTCATTTTTTTTTTGCTACATAGTTACCGCAGGTAAGGTATACAAAGTGGGCCTCTGCGGAGGTATTACCTCAAGCAAATTGTATGGGTCAATTCACAGGATTTAATAAATAGAGGAGGTGATACACATGCATTTGTTACGTTAATTACATTGTAAATGAACAAAACATCATCAGCACCAACCAAAGAGAAAATAAAAGTACAAACATGTTAAGGTGGTATGGACCACCTGTCGATATTACTGTTGATAAAAGTACGAACCTTTACATTTCTTTCTTTAAGAATCACTAGTATATCACAATATGGAGGTGTCTCATACATAAGAATCGTAACATTTTTGAACAATCAAAATCTATAGAAGATTGAATACAGTGATTTAAACAACGCATGAGATTCTAACAATGCAAAAAAAAAATTATCAGGGGGGCGAACCTAAACTGATGAAAATAGCTAATTATATCAAAGCGATCTATTGACTCCCAATCTTGGGTCTAAACTAAATTTCTAAGAATCATAAAGTTACAATCTCTCCTTCTGTTTCCACTCTGTTGAATAATGAAGCCGATCCATATTTATATCCGAAAAAACTGATCTCAGAAACTTTTAAAATGCACAGATAATTTCTGGTTTTAACATAGACAACCTCCCATATAGCAATAAATATTTATATATTGGTAATTCGTCCTGTGAATGGCACTTAGCAAAATAAATAACTAACATCATAAGCAGGTGCTTGGTATTGTAAGTGGCTACCTGACAACATGTGTTAAACCATTAAGTCACTAAGTAGATGTCCTGGGACTTTCATCATAGGGATATATGAAACAGTTATAACTCTGGGAAAGGAGGTCAAACACATTTTTTACGGTGATTGAAGATTTATTTGAAGACCTGGAAAAAAAACCCTACAAAACATTTTTTAAGCTACAGTTGCGATGAGATAAAATGAATAGAAAAGGAGAAATAATGTGAAACCAATAGTAAAAAGTGTACTGTAGTTACAAATCGCCTGTACATTATCAGCATTGGCTAAGTGCATTTCTGAATAGCATACAATTAAAATTGAGGATATATTGCAGTTTCTACTTGTGTCAGTTGGTGGTGCTCCAACAGTGCTGCTATCCTGAAAGTTGACAAGGATATGATAACGTTACTAGCATTCTGTAAGGGACTTGTCACGTTCCTTTAATGTACATCACAGACGTAAGAAATATTTAAAGAACTGATAAAAACTTAATTAGTTTACAGTCAGAGTTAAAAAAAAATGAACAAACGTTTACAAATTAGTGGCAAAAAGCCACTTTCAAAGATACGTATTATTAAAGGAAAATGAATGATTGAAGAAAGTCCACGAAAAGCTGAAACCTCTTCTCACAAATTATGCTAGGAAATAGAACGACCAATAGAATACAGATACCATTGTTACGTCACATTCCGAAATGCGGTAATTCTGCCTCAGTCAGTTCAATAGCATTGAATGGAAAAACGTGATAATTTTGATCCATAAAAAAAGGACATAAATGAATTACAGTAACTCGATAGGTCATCATCTAAACATAGTTATACTATTAATGCAATTAATAACGAATATATTTAACTCGATTGAAACGATCACATTTGTAACATATATTTGCTTACATTACAATGATTAGTGTAGCCTTTTACTTTATAACATGATTGGATCAAAACTAAAGTAAACAATAACTAACACTGTATGCATGAGCACTAAAACTCCCAAAAATTAACGATCAAAAATGCCTCAATGTAATATCATTCTACCAAAATACAGAAGGAAATAAAATAGAATAAGAATAACGAACAATTGAAACCCCGGTACCCCTTCATATTGCTCTTGAAAATAGGAATTCTGTTTGCATAATGATTTACAAGGAAATGTACACAGATCTGTATCTTTAACACAAATGTAATATTATCAAAAATACCAAAGGACTACATCATTCATAAAAGATAAGGAATCGTTGTTCTTTAAGTATATATTCGTAAAAAATTCATTAAATACGATGGATTGAATTTAGATGATATATGGTTCAAACTTTGCGCATTTCTAAATTATTGTATCTCCCGCCTTTAGCCCCTGCTCCCTTCCTGTGCCCCTGTGGTGGGCCTCCGTGTGCTGAGTATGGCGGCGGGGGTCCCGATGGGCCCTATAATAATAAAAAATAAGGCTCAGTATAGATACAATTCTTCAAATATATAACGTGACAAATTGTATTAGTACTACTTTTTAAAATGAAGAAAAAATGTTAGTAAATGCATGCAATCAAATCGCTTGGTTATGCTTACAAATTCTCAAACAACCTACAATAACTGTTTGAGTTGTACACACACATTATATAATCATTCGAATTTCAAAAGCGTCACTTTTAGAAATATCACAACAAATGACATTGATCTTTTTGTGCAATGCAAGTTTTCATTCTTAATTGCAATTATCACAAGATGTTAAAATTTTGTTAAAAAGACAAATTATGCCCATTTACCATTTGTTTTGTGGCCGACATTAATTGAATAACATTGTAAAACTAAAGAAAAGATTATTATTAATTTTTTATAAGCTTTATAGCAGATTCATTGACCATACCATACAATAAAACAGAACTTAAAATATTATCTTTATACAATAAAGCAGAACTTAGAATCTTATTTTTAGAAATGCAATAAATAAACTTAAATAGCTGCATCACAGTGTTCGTTTTATTTTCAGGGAAAGAGTAGATTTCTTATGCATAAATTACAACTTCTAATTTCCCTCTCGCACACACTTATCAAAATATATATTAACGAACTAATTCTTTAATATTTATTCAAAATATAACATTCAAATGATCACTGACATTTATCTATTAAATTATGAATTATCAAAAATATTTTTTTAATGTTTACTCGCACATAATTTTAAAAATAAAAATAAAAAAAACCCAGAATGTTAATAATTATTTGAATATTCCCCTATACTCTTAATTGTTGAATACTTGATTGAAAACAAAACCCACATCAACACGTGGTGTTATCTTGTTATACCCATGATGCATCCGGCACCCACCACCGTTACTATAAATGTCGTAGTATGATAGGCGAAAAGGGCAAAGAAGAATTGGAAGCACCAGCGTAGGTTAGGAAACGTAACCATATATATTTGGTTGCTTGTAAATAAAGGACATACACAAAGAAAAACCAACCATGCATCTGATCCAGTTTTTAACAATTAGTTATATTTTTTTGCTATACGTAACTGTAGAAGCTTCAGTTTTGAAGTTGACGTCTAATTCTAAGCGTAAAATTCGTCTGATACAGGTGTTCATCACAAAATAACAGAAGACGTGTACAGATCTTATAATCAAGTAATGCCTTTAAGTACAAACACTGGTTATAATATTAGGGTAACGTTTAGGGTTGTTTTCAATATATACAACTTTATGTAACTTGGTTATCGGGTTTACTGAAATAAGTGTATTACGTAAACAGCTCATCTCTAACATGCAACCACATGACTGGAACTCACACATTGCCAGTGAATGTTCCCTTTAAAGTCATATCCCAACTAAAAACAACATTCTATTCAATGACATGTCTATTTAATTCCATGGTAGCATGTGCATGGAATACAGTTTCTTTCGGCTGATTATATTTCTATCACTAAATGATTAGTCATAACCCAAAACAACTCTATAAACCCATCTCATCTGGCATAATCATATCTGAATTTGAACACGTACAATTTGCCACAAACCCATCAGGCGATACTACCAATGAAGTTAGAGATCCATCTAATGTATAGAGAACCGACTGATCAGGCGATACTACCAATGCAGTTAGAGATCCATCTAATGTAAAGAGAACCGAGTGATCAGATAATACTACCAATGAAGTTAGAGATCCATCTAATGTAAAGAGAACCGACTGATCAGGCGATACTACCAATGAAGTTAGAGATCCATCTAATGTAAAGAGAACCGACTGATCAGATAATACTACCAATGAAGTTAGAGATCCATCTAATGTAAAGAGAACCGAGTGATAGTTTATCACGGAATGATGCCATCTATCATTCACTTTCACAACATCTTCAGAGGCATCAACTTTATCATCTATATCAAATGATAGATGAAAACAAAGTTAAAGAAAACATGACTATCATGTGTGAAGTGGTGCACCCTCCTTATAAGGAAGTGCTCCTTTATGAAAGGGTAAGAATGTGCTACACTGAATCAAGAAGGCAAGTATGGGCAAACAGATGGAGCTGTTAGCCAGCTGCTAGCACGTATTACTTGCAAAGGACATATATGTAACATGAATAAACGATTCCTGATTTACACGTATCTGTATGTTAAATTGATCACCCACAAAGAGAGCAGTTTGCTGAACTCGTTTTGCGTTCAATTGATTTTTATTAACCTCCATGTTTATTCTTGGTGTGTACCTTAGTATATCTTATCTTTATTCATTGTAAAGAAGTTGTTCCTCTTCTATTAAAATGATGTTGATATTATAACCTTTACAATGTAATTAACATCGTCATTATAAAATATTTTTTTTATTGTTTGTTTCTCTCACGTGTATTCTTGTTGTGTACCTAAGCAGTTATTCTTCTATTAAAACCAGCTCTAACTTTTTCATTACAAATGATAAAAAAGTAAGTACAATTAGATAAGACATTAAAAGTTATCTTATGAGGGCAGACTAGGACGGAAGTTGTAAGTACATGCATCTAGTAAGGTTTCTGTATGGTCTCAAACTTCGATCTATTGGACCGACAACGTATCTGAGAACACGGGTACATGTATGTTAGGGCTTACCAATTGATTTCACAACGATTTGTAGAAAGTCATTCCTCTGTACGTCCTACAACATGACGTCATAATTAACGTTGACCTCACAATATGCGTCCTTTCGATAGTTCTGTGAGAATGTAACGTGTCACGTTATAAGTAAACATTAATAAAACTGTTTGTTTCCTTTAAATAGACGCTGTTTTTTTAAAAGTAATGATACCAACTTCAATGTTATCAGTATTATCAAATAATCAGCAGCTTTAGACCTCGTATGATATTGAGACTCTACCTTCTAGTGTAAACTGATAAGTCTTTAATGATATGTTATAATGCATGCGACAGCTTAAACACATGTAAGATTTCAAAACAATTTTAGTTAATTGCATAATGGCACGAAAACCTGTAATATAAAAATTGTAAACCTTAAAAACTAAAAAAGGAATGAGGTAATTAAACATTCGTTATTGCCTGAATAGTCAACAGACCAGAATTTTCCCCTCGGTGCAGGGAACAGCTCAGTATGATCTACTACCTTCGGCTGTTGGCTTTGGACAATAGAACACACTGAGCTGTTCGCACCTGTGGAAAAATATTCTGGTATATTGACTGCTCAAGCAATAAACAATTGTATAATATGTTTAATATTTCAGTTCTTAACATTCTTATTTTGTCAAACACATGTACACAGCATACAGAACAACAATTCAGGGCGTGCCACAGACTATAGAGCAAACCAACCAATCAGATGTCACTTTTATTGTTGGGTCTGAGATGTCAGCCCGACAAAGTCTGCATGGATTCGGGTTCACCTGACTGCAGGTTTCATATGCATTATTGCAGACCGGATATATAAATAATCTAAAAATACAAACAAAAGAGCCTTTGTCATGACATCACTGGGTAAGATATTGATTATAATGTGTAACTTTGATTGATTTAAGAATTTCCTGTTTAAAAAAAAAATGAATTTAATTTCTTTCATGTCGTAATTCAATATACCTGCAAAGTTGCAAATTATTATAAAGTGAAAACAAATTTCTATAGCAACTAATAAAGAATCAGATGTCTAAGTCAGATACACAAATGAAAGTCACTTAAAGTTTGTAATAAAACAGAGTTGTTCAGAGCATGCAATTTTTACTCATGTTAAAGCGATTCCAACTAATATATTTTGAATGATTTTTTTTCTTCGCAAATACTTTATAATATATACATATGGTAGAAAAATTAATAAACACATTGTTCATGTTAGCTTCCATCTAAAACAATTGAGTATTGAATTACAAGTAATTAAGTGTCTTTTAGAAATTTTAACCCGGCCAAACTTTCAAGTCAAGATCAAAGGATATACCTGAAGTCATTGCAAGTGATTGTTTTACTAGCATACATAGATAAAGAGGAACAATATATATATGTTTCGAACAAAATACAAAACTTTAACATGAAAAGGAGAACGAGAGAAATACAGAAAGTGATAGAAAACAGAGATAGAGAAACAGATATAAAGGCAAACAGAAAAGAGAAATATAGAAAAAGATAAATTAACTTGTTGGACGCTAGGTTACTAAGTGTACACCCACTGTCGGGCTCAAAGCATTATTATGACACAAACCTCATCAGATTACACTAATAAAAACAGCTGTTTAGCCTAAAAATATGACACGAGTAATTCTTTACCATACAACTCTGCTTATCAAAGCGTGTGAATTGTGTCTGAGATCAGACTGGCGTCCATAAATGTATTATATTTAAGTTATTTAAGTATGACTCCCAATACTTTTTACGGAAATTACTTGTAATTGACAGCTATAACAAAACTCACAGGACTGAAATCTACACGATTCACATTTTACACTAGTGGTCGATCGGTCAAGACATTTAGTAACCCAAGGGAATTTAAGGACTGCACAAAATAATCGGGATAGTTTAAGACTCAAATTTTCATATTAGTTAAATTAACTTTATTATTACGATCAATTCATTAATATGTTTTATGATTAATGCCGGTTATGAAATTTCTGCAATGCAATTGCCTTCATACCGTGCATGAATTATAAAAGAGTGGATTTTAATCATCTAATTATTTTTCTCTTCATACTTTTCATGGGTGAAGCTTGAAATATCAAAGTAACATTAAGAAATGTCAACATGTGGGTTTATTGGTGCGTAATCTCAATATTATAGCTATCAGTTAGCAAATTGTCAATGCACTGAATTGAAGACAACCGTGAAGTATACTAAACAAACCTATTTTTCAAGTTCATATTAACAGAAATGTGTTGCTTTTGGTTAATTTGTGCAATGAATAGATATCCTAAACATAAAGATGAACAGATTCGTCAAACCACGAATATTTTATCTAAATGGGCCAATAAAAGAGCCTTTTGACGGAAATCGCCTTCTAATTATTTCATATGTTTAAAAAAGAAAATCTTAAAAAAACCCAGAAAGGTTGTTTTGCCTGCAGACTTTATAATTTGGAGATTAAAAATTAATCTCAATTAATGTAATTTGATTTTAGTAATTTATGAGAGCATGCCTAAAATTGTATGATCAAGTCTTGATTTCTTTAATAAAACAATAATGGATATAATAATCATTATTCTTTAAAAAAAATTATATCCATGGAAAATTTTAAGCACACCTAACAATCATATAAAGCATTTATCAAACGATGATAATTTAAAACGAATTAAAAAAAAATCAAAAAAATTACTTTATATAACCTCTTTTAGCAGACAGCTTTTTTTTAATTTTAAATTCAAAAATCATTTCATCCTCACACACCACACACGCCTATCAGCTTACAGTCTGGCATTCCAATTATTCGCGCCATCGTAGGAAAACTGGTGTCGTATTACATCAAAACACCTTGTAGTATGTAGCCATTGTAGGGCAACCAGTCTGGTGTATCAACATTTAAAACATGATGCAGGGGGGGGGGGTGAGAACTCATGCGTGATTGGGTGAAAATTGCTAATAAACTGAGCATGAGTTATGTTTTTAATTTAAACATTGCTGGGCAAACAATAAACAATTCAAACTGAATTATAAAATACATTGGATCGGAATATAATGAATTCCAAATTCGATGTACAGCTTGAGTGAATTTATACTTGATATCTCTGCTGGAACGATACTAGTTTCTTCTAAAAAAAAACAAAACAAGTTTTTTGAAATGGTGATAACAAGAGAAAGAGAGAGGGACAGAGAGAGAGAGAGAGAGAGAGAGAGAGAGAGAGAGAGAGAGAGAGAGAGAGTGTTTTAATATTTGTTTAATATTTTACATCTTCACATTCATCTTATGTCAAACACATGTAATAAGATATACAATACAACAATTCAGGGCGTGCCATAGACTATAGTGCAAACCAGCCAATCAGATGACACTTCTATTGTCGGGTGTGAGATGTCAGCCCGACAAAGTCTGCACACATTCAGGTACACCTGACTGCAGGTTTCATATGAATTATTGGAGGCCGGATATTTTATTTATCTGACAAAAAATACGTTTGTCATCATTGGGTAAGATATTAATTATTATAGGTAAATTTGATTTGATTTAAGAATTTCCTGTTTTAAAAAATTGAAGTGAAGTCTTGTTTTAGTGGTGGTGGTTGGGAGTGGGGGATATGCCAGCGGGGATATAGAAATAGCGTTAAGTATATGAGATAACTTGTCCTTTGTTCCAGTGTTCCAGTTTCTCTTTTTATTCCTTATAGACTAAAGAGTTCTGATTTTAGCGTGCTAAATCGGATGTTAAGGGGAAAAACTACAATCTATAGCTTTCGAGAAGTAGAGCGGAACTACAGATTACATTAAACGACACAAGGAATATAGAAGTAAGTCACGACAAACTATGTATCATGTCAAATTATATAAGGTAGTCTATTAGATGTATCATATCACATTACATAATACAGTCTATTAGATGTACATGTCATAGACATGATACAGACACAAGTAACATTAAAGTAAGTCACTCCAAACTACTAGTATATACCATGTCAAATTATATAAGGCAGTCTATTAAATATTCATGCCATTGAATAGACTGCTTTTGAATCAATTCATTATTTCTCGAATCCGTTTTTTGCGTGTTGTGTCTTTCTTTTATAAAAATGGAGGAGGGGATGTTATTAAATTTGTGTAAAATGTGGAGTATATTTGTTAATGAACAATTATATGACATGATAATGCATGTATGTAATGTGGTATTATCTTATAAACCTGTTTATACTTACTGGAGGTTAAACACAGTAATGACAAATCAATTACAAATATACCGGAAGTATTTGCCTTTTTTAATAAAAATCAAAATGTTTTAATAAGATTTTGATAAAATAAAACTTCCCACATATGGTAGTAAGGTCCTTCGACTAAGCATTTCGTCGACATACAACTGTTGCTTATGTTTTGTCGAAATATTTTAGGATATCCGTTATCATGCATGCATAAATAAAAAAAACAACAACTTTACACAGATGATAATGATGAATACATTCATCTTTGATACGGAAAGATGTGCCCGGAAGCAGATACTTTTTTGATTTTTGTATGTACCTGGAGAGAAGTTAAACTGAAACGTCACTCACATTTTTTTGGGGGGAGGGGGGAGGGGGTGGGTGGGTGGAAACGTATGCTAATAAGTTCTTTTCCGTGTTTAAATGCATATATGTTCATAAAGTACTTCCCTGGTTATTGATTAAAATTAAAAGTAAACATAAACTTAATGAAAGCTTTAATTTACTAACAACAAACCGAGCACAGTGCAACATTTTAATTATCAGTACAAGAGTTATCGTTCCTAAATCATAGAAACCTTTTGTTCAACATAACTGTTTGAGGTGCATTTCCTCCCTGATGCTATTAGAATGGTAAAAAAAATCGAAGTTGCAACTATTTTATGCATTTTGAGGTTAACAAGGCTTAATATAGAATGTCGTAAACTAAATTACTTTGTTCTGATCTTTGGCACAATAGTGTGAACATGAAATTTAGTAACTGTGGCATAAACGTGAAATGGACAGGGAAAGGGCGATTTCAAACATGTTGTTATCTTCTTCATTACAATATTGGTAGAATACTGTGGAATCATTAAATTTCGTGGGGGCCAATTTTCGTGGATTGCTTAAAGTTTACAGGTTCGTAGGGACGTGGTTTCGTGTATTCTCTTAAACCTACGATGGAAATATGACTTTGTTATCCTAATTTTTTAATTCGTGGAGGATGTTAATTCATGGATGAGAGGTATCCACGAATTCCACGAAAATTGAGCCACCACAAAATCTAATGATTCCACAGTAGATCAAGATCAAAAGGTCAAGTTTACATCTCAGTGTCACTTTTAAGGGGGTTACGACTTCTTCAATAGCTTAGAAAGAAACGTTCACGACAAACATGTTACTGGTTAAATTTGTTTTCAGTTTTGAACAACCTTGACCTTTGACCTTGACCTTTTTGTCATGCAGAGAAATCATTGATGCAACTGCAAGTTGTTCCGTGTATCTGCAATTACTCGTTTTCATATTTTGAATTCGATCGCGGCGACTCATCACAAGTGTATTCAAAACAATGTATACGGTGTCAATTGAATCAATGTAATGTGATGTACACACCCTTATGTATAAGCAGGGAAGGGGTAATTGAAAAAAGTATTCGTAATTGAGTGTAATTAATTACATTTTTCAAAGTAATTGAAAGTAATTTGTAATTGAGTCTTTCTTCAATTACAAGTAATTGAATGTATTTAAATACTTTCAAAAAATATTTAATTTTCAATTACTTTTCAATTACATCTCAAATACTTTTTTTCCAAGTTTAAAGTATAAAAAATGTGTCTTATAATGATAAATAGATTTTATACATGTTTGGCATGGACTTTTGTTTATACAATAATTAAATGTCCCATAATGTTTCATATGTTTATACAGCATAACACACTGCCCAGGGCAATAGGTAAAGATCTAATTTTGTGGATGTGTGAACTCCTCTAATACCCAAGAACCCCCATTGATTTTAGACTTAAGGGAGTCAAAATGTCTCATTCTGGTGAATTATAGCAATTACTTTTTATATACTGATATGCTGTACTGTCGAAAGTTGTACTTTCTGAATATTAAACATGGTTTTAATATGTGAATAAAAATTAATTCGCTATAGAGAGAATATTATTCAGAACCAAAAATGAACTCAATGGTACTCAATGAATTTAGTGTTAAAGAAAATTTTTCCAGAAATTTTCAAGAAATCTGATCTGAACTGAACTATACAACCTATAAAAACATAACCGTACAAAAAGCTCTGTATATCTTAATGCTGTTAATATAATTCTATATGTTCTCAAGATTTAAAAAAATAAAACTAAAGTATTTGAAATGTTATTAATTACATTTATCAAAGTAATTGAGAGTAATTAATTACATTCTAAAAAATCAATGTAATTGTAATTGCAAGTAATTGATAAAATTGTCAATGTATTTGAAAGTAATTAATTACTTTTCAAAGTAATTGACCCCAACTCTGTGTATAAGGTCAGCCGTGTTAACATAAGCAAGTTATGCAAGATTGATATGCGTAGTGAATGAATAAACGTTAAATGACTGGTTGACATGGTAACACCTTTAATAAAGGAAACAGTAATGCTGCTTTTATACAGTGTTTCTGGATAGCATGACTAAGAAGTGTACACTCGCCTGGTCAAAGTTTTGTCGTGAGAAGCTAACTAAGATGTTGGCAGCGTCCTCAAATTTCAAATAAACAACTGCTGGATATCCCTCTTTTGTGTTGAATTGCATGAGATCAGAAATCAATTAATTAATGCTGATTCTTGAACAAAAAAACCTTTAAGGTTCCAAATCGATAACAGCCAGTCAGGTACACCTGAGAAGTAAATAAATGATAAGAGAGAACATGTTAAAAAAGTTTAAAGTATAAGTAAAATAAGTGGTCTTTCGTCACCAACATTGTGAGGGTTTAGAGGAGAAAAAGAAAGAGAGAGAGAAATACAGACAGACAGAAACATAGGCGGAGAGAACGAAATAGCGAAAAGAGAGAGAGAGAGAGAGAGAGAGAGAGAGAGAGAGAGAGAGGGGGGGGGGGTTGAGTACATAGCTGAAGAGGTTAATAATTTGACTGCAGGTTTTAACTTTGCTGTTAATATGTTCAAGGGTAATTAAAAACAAGTACACAACAACATGTTAATACTTAGCGCCAATCTTCAGAATCCTATAACCCAGTATTCTTATTAAAGTTCCCCTATAATTGTTTCCATAATTCCCTAAATAAATTGCGTAGAAGGGGTGGCCATTTCCATAAAAGAATATTTTTTATATGTGAAAAATGTCTGATTTGAATCAAAGTGCTAGAGACAGGGTTTCCTACCACCCCCCCCCCCCAACCCCCCGGGGTGACGATATCTATAGGGTGAAGGAAGAGTTGATCATTGTCGGCGCCGAAAACGTCCACAGCTCAAGGATAAGGAGTTCTTGGATATAGATATTAAATGATGCAGTGATTAAAGTGCACCATATTGACCCAACATGCAAAAATCGGCTCTTTATCCTATATTTAAGGCAACAAGCTAATATTTCAAGTGGGTACAAATAACACGGTCACTGGCAGATAGCAGAGAATCACTTTTGTTCTCTCTATTCCCATTTTACTTTTAACAGAATTCCTCATCTTTGCAAGAAACAATTTTAGTGTCCATTCTATGTCCTGTTTGTGGAAATAGAACTGACACAAAACCCGTAGCTTGAAACAATGGAATCGCGTTCATATTTATTAAACAAATAAACTACCCAGGGGGCAAAATCCAGACACCTTACAAAACCATTGGCTTTCTATGATGAGAATTATTAAAGGTATAAATGCCGTTTGAAATCTATTAAGCAACAAATGTTACACACTTTCTGTAAATTATACAGTTTAATCAAACGCATTTAAAAGTATTTAATATAGATTTTAATTAATTCATTCGGTCGGTAAACGACAATTTTGAAATATTCAAAAGCACAAACTAATGTGACAAGCTAATTTTAGAACGTACACAAGATGTCGACCCGAAAACGTGGTTGGTCTGTGGGCAGTGAAATAACGCGTACAAAGAGAGAAGAAAGAAACAGTTTGACAGAGAACGTTGTAAAATTAGAGTATATATTGAAGAACACCTTGAGCGGTGTGAACGTGTTAGAAACGTCATGCTTAAGGTGGAATAACATTATCATACCTGGAAAAAGTAACTCAAATTAACAGGATTTTTGTGATAATGAAAGATATGATGATAAATACATTGTACAGATGTCAAATAAGCGAACAATTTTGAGATAAAAAATGAATATCTGAAATAATTATTCCAGTAAATAACAACAACCTGAGGGTTTCGAACGCTGGATGCACGAATCACAAGTCCGACACGTTATCCACACGGCTATGGAGTAGGATACATGTTTTAGTCCATAAAATCCTTTTAATAAAACGAAATGTCGTTTCGATCAGTGTCAGCCATTTTTGTGATGATGTGTTATTTCACCTTAACAATGAGCTTGCCGGTTTCATGCTAAAGACGGGTGGGTCACACAGCGGTGTGTTTTCTTTTTTAAATAAGATATATTTACTCATAAAGGAAAAAAAAGTTATATGCATGGTATGATATTCATTGTCTGATTATGATACATGTATATTAACTACATTCAATTATTTTTCTCTCCGTTCTTATCATGGGTACTGCTTGAAATATTTAAGTAGCATTAAGAAATGTTATCCTGTACTTGTGGGTATATTAGTGTGTGATCTCAATGTTATAGCTATCAGTTAGCAAATTGACAAGGCACTGTATTGAAGGCAATCGTGTACTATACTAAAACCTATTTTTTAAGTCCATGTACTCAGAAATGTGTTGCTTTTGGTTAATTTGTGCAATGAAAAAAATTCCTAAACATAAGTATCAATAGGTTCGTCAAACCACAAATAGTTTTATCTAAATGGGTCAATAATGGGCCGCCGTCGCTTTGTAATGAATTGATTTGATTTAAAAAGAAAAAAAAAATAAACCGGAGAGGTTGTTTTGGCTGCGGACTTTAAAATCTGGAGATTAAAAACTGGTCTCAATGGATGTAATTTGATTTTAGTAATTTATGAGAGCATGCCTAAGATTGCATAATCAAGTCTTGATTTCTTTAATAAAACAATAATTGACATAATAACCATTATTCTTTAATATCTTCTAAATCCATGGAAAATTCTAAGCACACTAAACAATCATATAAACCATCTTTCAAATGATGATTTTTTTAAAACGAATTCATCCAACAAGATTTAAAATGTACTATATTTAACCTCTTTTAACAGACAGCTTAATTTGTATTTTAAATTCAAAAATCCTTTCATCCTCACACACCACACACGCCTATCACCTAACAATCTGGCATTCCAATTATTCGCGTCACCAGGTGTCGCATTACATCAATACACCTTGTAGGATGTAGTGCAGCCAGTCGGGTGTTTCAACATTTAAAATATGATGCAGGGCAGGGGGGGGATGAGAACTCGAGCGTGATTTGGTCAACATTGCTTGTAAACTGCATGAGTTTTGTTTTTAATTTATACATTGCTATACAAACAATCAACAAACTGAATTTTAAAATATATTGAATCTGGAATTTGATACATTCCATGATCGGTGTACATCTTTTGTGAATTTATACTTGATATCTCTGGTGGAACGATACTAGTTTCTTCTAAAAAAAAAGTTTATTAAGTTTATTGAAATGGAGAGAGAGAGAGAAAGAGAAAGAGTGTTTTAATATTTGTTTAATACTTTACTTCTTCACCTTCATCTTATGTCAAACACGTGTATAAAGATATACAGTACAACAATTCAGGGTGTGACACAGACTATACAGTAAACCAACCAATCAGGCTACACTTCTATCGTTGGGTGTTGGATGTCAGCCCGACAAATTCTGCACACATTCAGGTACACCTGACTGCAGGTTTCATATGCATTATTACAGGCTGGATATTTTGATAATCTGACAAAAAATACGTTTGTCATCATTGGGTAAGATATTGATTATTATATGTAACTTTGATTTGATTAAAAAATGTCTTGTTTTAAAAAATGTGAACTTTGAATTGAAGTGAAGTCTTGTTTTGGTGGTGGTGGTGGTGGTGGTGGTGGTGGTGGGGGGGGGGGGGCTTTATGACGGTGGGGATATAGAAATAGTGTTAAGTATATGAGAGAACAAGTCGCTTGTTTACGAGTTTTCTTGATGTTCCAGTATTCCAGTTTCTCTTTTTATTTATTATAGACTACAGAGTTCTGCTTTTCGCGTGCTAAATCGGGTGTTAAGGGAAAAAACTACCATCCATAGCTTCCAAGAAGTAGAGCGGAACTACAGATTACATTAAACGACACACGGAATATAAAAGTAAGTCACGACAAACTATGTACCATGTCAAACTATATAAGGTAGTCTATTTGATGTATCATATCGCATTACATAATGCAGTCTATTAGAAGTACATGCCATTGAGTAGGTCATATAGACATGATACAGACACACGTAACATTAAAGTAAGTCACTCCATACAATTTATCATGTCAAACTATATAAGGTAGTCTATAAGACGTACATGCCATTGAATAGACTACCTTTCAATCAATTCATAATTACTCGAATCCGTTTTGTGGGTGTGATTTTCTTCTTTAAAAAAAAAGGGGGGGGGGTGTTGTTGAGTACGTGTAGAGTACGTGGTATAGTGGTTAATATAAAATTATATAGGGTGATAATGCATGTATGTAATGTGTTATTATCTTATAAAACTGTTTATACTTACTATAGGTTGAACACAGTAATAAAAAAATCAGTTACAAATATACAGGAAGTATTTGCCTTTTTTAAATAAAAGACCAAATGTTTGAATATAAAAGTAAGTCAGGACAAACAATGTACCATGTCAAATTATATATAAGGTGGTAGCAAGATCCTTCGACAAAGCAGTCCGTCGACATACAACTGTTGTTTATATTTTGTCTAAATATTTCAGGAAATCTATTATGCATAAATTAAAAAAAAACTTCACACGGTTGATAATGATTGGAGCATTCATCTTTGATACGGAAAGATGTGCCCGGAAGCGAATACAGTTAAATCTTCTTCATCATATACTTCCCTGGTTATTGATTAAAATTAAAAGAAAACATAAATTTAATGGAAGCCTTAATTTACAATCAACAAACTAAACACAGTGAACATTTTAATTATCAGTACTAGAGTTATCGTTATTTAGTCATAGAAACTTTTTTGTTGAACTTAACTGTTCGAGGTTCATTTTCTCCCTGATGCTATTAGATTGGTAAAAAAATCGGAGTTCCAACTATCTTATGCACTGTGGGCTTTAAAGGCTCAATATAGAATGCAGTGAAAGAAAGTGGGCGCTTAAGATGTAGATTCGGCAGGAATCTGGGCGCACAAGGAGAGTGGAAATTTCATCAATTAATTTTGCACATTTTCCGAATTATAACCGTTATTTGGTTTCTGTTGGACGTGGTATGGGTAGCAATATGTTTGTAATGCAAAAGGTTTTATCATAATATGGGTCTAAATATAGCAACACGATGCAATTCATGCAAAATCATACTTATTTACAGCTGTTTTTAAATGATTTTATTGTCTCTGGGTCTTCTCTCCACAAATTTGAAACGTGCAAAGATGACATATTTCAACATTAAAGATGTCGCTTTTTTAAAAAAAAGATGGAGAAATGACACAGAGATGACTAATTATGTACTTTTTCAAAATATTTTTGGGAGGATAAAAAACAAAGTCCATCGATATAACAATGTTGTTTCAAACAATACTTTATACCGCATATTGTTAAGTCACGCATGGCTCAGTGGTTTCGTCCTGGATTAGTGAATACATACATGCGGTGTTTGGGGTTCAAATCCTACCGGTGACTCCTTTTTCATTTTATTTTTTTTTTAACTTTTTTGTTTTTAAATGTATGTTGATATAACATGATGTTGAATTATAGAATACCGGTATATTTTAATTTGGTGTTATTGATTTCTGCCGTATGAACACTATTTTCTGTTCTTATTACTAGTTTATTAAGATATACGAAATAAATGAATTAAAATATGTATGCATTAACATTTCCAATATAACTAGTTATCGGTTAACCCTCTCAACCCCATTTTTAGAAAGCTTATGAGTTTTTTTAATAGCAGAAATAGACATGTACTTCAACCCTCAACATGATATAGTTCGAGTAATTAATTTTTGTTCAAATCTGTACATAGCCTTTCCAGGTTATAGACATTTCAATCACTATTGATTCGTGTCGATGATTCCTGCAAACTTATAATCTTGTGCGCCCAATTTCTTTATTACTTTGTTCTGATCTTTGGCACAAGAGTGTAAACATGACATTCAGTAATTGTGGCATAAACCGGAAGTGGAAGAAAATAACCCTAATTGGAAGAGATCAACCTTAACTTTTTGTCATGCAGAGAAATTGACGCCACTGTATGTTGTTCTGTGTATCTGCAATTTCTCGTTTTTTGTGATCGGCTTCGGCCACTGTTGTGTCCATATGAGGCATCCGGCAAATGCTTCCACGTGCGCACACATTCCGCTTGCAGAAGTAAAAAATTTGAAGCTTGGTTTAGTATTTAATATATAACATTTTACTCAGTTTTATTTCAATTCATTTACCTAAAGATATGCAAACATACATAAAATACAGTTCGACCTATTAATTAAAGAATGCACATTTTGTCTCACGCGTAAGAATTTCGATCGAAAGATTCATTCAGTAATGCAGTTGACCTCGATGAACTGACCTCAATCATAAGAAGATGCTCCATGAACTGACCTCTATCTATTGATGTTGCATAATAATAGCTAGGAAGACGGCTTGATTTATAAACAAGGTTACGTTATAATGGGAACTCAATAGCAAGTTTTGATGGCATTTAATGTTTTTCTGTCGCATTAAATTAGTTTAATACAACTCTTTCTTTGTATACGTGTTAATGCTTTTTGAAGAGCCCTACTCAGTATTCTGAAGAAGAAGATGCATTAACATTTAATAATTACGTTAAAAATACAAAACTAGACAAGAAGTTTACGAACGGCTTTCCCCAAATGTATTTCAAAATTAAATTTGTTGACGGTTTATAATGATGAAATTATGGTGTATATAGATTCAAAATATTCTACATTTTGTAAAAATACAGTACTTTTTAAAATTATTTTACATCAAACTGATCATGTTGATTGCCTCTATATAGCTATTAATATATCATACTTGCCGATCATTCCTTTAAAAAGAATACTTGTCATATTTTGGATTCGACCGCAGCAATTAATAACAAGTGTTTGCAAAACAATGTATACGGTGTCAATTGAATCAATGTAATGTGATGCACACACACACACACACACACACACACACACACACACACACACACACACACACACACACACACACACACACACACACACAATACGGCAAACAATGAATATGGTGTCAGTTGAATCAACGTAATGTGATGTATACACACCCTTATGGACAAGGTGAACCGTGTTTACATGAACAAGTTATGCAAGATTGAGATCCGTAGTGAATGAATAAACGTTAAGCATTGTTGAGTGACTGGTTGACATGGTAACATTTTTAATAAAGAAAATAGTAATGCTGCTAATATAGAGTGTTTCTGGATAGCATGACTAAGAAGTGAACACTCGCTGGGTCAAAGTTTTGTCGTGAGCAGCTAACTAAGATGTTGACGGCGTCCTCGAATTTCAAATGACAAACTGCTGCACATTCTTCTTTTGTGTTGAATTACATGAGACCAGAAATTAATTAATTAATGCTGATTGTTGAACAATAAAAAACCAAAAAGTTCCAATTCGATTAAAGCCAGTCAGGTAACGTAACACCTGAGAAGAAGTAAATAAATAATAATAGAGAACATGTTAAACAATCATTCTGATAGTATTACATAAATAATAGGAGAGAACATGTTAAACAATCATTCTGAGAGTATTACATAAATAATAGGAGAGAACATGTTAAACAATCATTCTGATAGTATTACATAAATAATAGGAGAGAACATGTTAAACAACATTCTGATAGTATTACATAAATAATAGGAGAGAACATGTTAAACAATCATTCTGATAGTATTACATAAATAATAAGAGAGGACATGTTAAACAACATTCTGAGAGTATTACATAAATAATAAGAGAGAACATGTTAAACAATCATTCTGATAGTATTACATAAATAATAAGAGATAACATGTTAAACAATCATTCTGAGAGTATTACATAAATAATAGGAGAGAACATGTTAAACAATCATTCTGATAGTATTACATAAATAATAAGAGAGAACATGTTAAACAATCATTCTGATAGTATTACATAAATAATAGGAGAGAACATGTTAAACAATCATTCTGATAGTATTACATAAATAATAAGAGAGAACATGTTAAACAATCATTCTGATAGTATTACATAAATAATAAGAGAGAACATGTTAAACAATCATTCTGATAGTATTACATAAATAATAAGAGAGAACATGTTAAACAATCATTCTGATAGTATTACATAAATAATAAGAGAGAACATGTTAAACAATCATTCTGATAGTATTACATAAATAATAGGAGAGAACATGTTAAACAATCATTCTGATAGTATTACATAAATAATAAGAGAGAACATGTTAAACAATCATTCTGATAGTATTACATAAATAATTAGAGAGGACATGTTAAACAACATTCTGAGAGTATTACATAAATAATAAGAGAGAACATGTTAAACAATCATTCTGATAGTATTACATAAATAATAATAGAGAACATGTTAAACAATCATTGTGATAGTATTACATAAATAATAAGAGAGAACATGTTAAACAATCATTCTGATAGTATTACATAAATAATAAGAGAGAACATGGTAAACAATCATTCTGATAGTATTACATAAACAATAAGAGAGAACATGTTAAACAAGCATTCTGATAGTATTACATAAGCAATACACGTCCCATACTGGTTTGTAGAAATCTGAGAAAACAATACACTGTTATGCAGAATATCATTTCTTACCGTCTTCTGTACCCCGAATCAACAGACCAACCCGATAACAAACCCGATTGTAATAATACAATAACTCTGTCGATTAAATTTACAATACAATGCATGACACTATTTTACAGAACTTATTTGTTTGTTACAAACAATAAAAAAAGGAATGGTCCATGTAATGCACGATATTATTACTGACTACATACTTTCCTCGTTTATTCAACACACATCGAACCCGATAACGAACCAAAACATTAAAAATGGATAAATAAACAATTAATTTTTATCGAAAATGTGTCAACCCGACGCTACGAAAGTGTAAACTTGATCTTTAGTTTGAGATTTTGAAGCTGTGCAGCAAATTTCATATCATTCCTCAAACGCATCAAGAAAAAAAATGTTGAAAACTGAAGTGGGGCAGACAGACGGACGGACAGACGGACGGATGAAAAGACGGACTGAGGGATGCAGAGGAAAGCTACAGTCCCCTCCGGTGAAAACCGGTAGGGGAATAATAATTTTAAGTAAAATTGGGGGTCTTTCGTCACCAACATGTGTATGTCTAGAGGAGAGAGAGAAAGAAAAAAGAGAGAGAGATACACACAGAAACAAAGCCAGAGTTTGAAAGAACGAAATAGCGAAATAGTGGAGAGAGAGAGAGAGAGAGAGAGAGAGAGAGAGAGAGAGAGAGAGTTGAGTACATAGCTGAAGATGTTAATAATTTGCCTCCAAGTTTTGACTTTGCAGTTCATATGTTCAAGGGTAATCTACAACAAGTACACAATGACATGTTGATACTTAGAGCCAATCTTCAGAGTCCTATAACCTGGTATTCTTATCAATGTTCTCCTATAATTGTTTCCATAATTCCCTAAAAATTGTGTAGCCATTTCCATAAAAGAATATTTTTCTATATGTGAAAAATTATTCCCGCGCACATGCGCAAATGTACCTCAAACGTTAATCGTTTACGAATGTGCATTGGTAAATCACCGTTATTCATTTGTAGAATTTTCTAAAAAATTTTTTTTTTTGTAACTAGTCATGCTGGCAAAATTTGGGTTAGGTTTTTAACATCGCAAAAATGGCGTTAAAAACGGCATATTTGATTTTCTATCACATTCTTTTTTATGTGCATAAAAGAATTTGGGTTCCGTTTTCAACATCGCAAAAATGGCGTTAAAAACGGCAAACAAACCTTTACGTGATTTAATGTAATGCATTAAATGCACAGATCTACAGGTATAGAGGGCCCTGGTGGTTCTGGTCATAAACTCTGAACAATTCAAACCTGTCAAATTAGAGTGGTAAAGTTACTGAAAATAATAAATATCAATTGCTTACATCATTGTCAACAAATTGTTTTACTTCTAGAGGTGGTCCTGTCATATCGTCTACTTCATAGTCTATCCTTGTTGGAGATTCCTTTACAGCAATGATGAGTCCAACAATTGTTATCTGCAACAAGGAAGAAAAATCATTCTTACATAATATCCAAGAACTTCATTAAGTAGGCACTATGCAATTCATTTTTCAGCTTCAAAGGGTGTTAGGATAAATTTATTTTACTAATTATCTTTATACCTGTGACAATTCAATTTCTCCAGAGTAAAACTTGTCGTCATTTTGAGTAGCACTAAGTATCTCAGCAGTACCTCCCCTCCTCGATAACAGCCTCTCTTCCGAATTAAAATCGAGTTCCGTGCATGCATTCGTAAATTTGGAAAACTGTCTAGGAAAAACAAGACAAAAATTGTTAATCGCTTAGTTGAAAATCCATATCTTGATGTTAGATGAATTTTGAAATATTTTATTTTAAGATTGGTTGGGTCTATTATGTAAACGGCAGTTCAAACATTTTGTATGATAATAACCGGTATGTCATTCAATTTTAATCGTCAAATAATAAGATATAAAGTTAAACTATTGATGTTTATTCCGCAGTAGTCGAATTTCTAGTTTATATTGCACATGACGGAAAGGGGTATATTCTTTACATGTATTTATCTTGAGATCTACACGTGGAACTAAAATATATGTCAAAGTAGTGAAGTACTGTCGGGAGTTTATTTAATAGATTATTAAATATCTTAAAAATCAACAATATGTAATTTCGAATGGCAAATAGCTTATGAGATGTATTTTAATTATTACGCATATTTTTTGCCTAATGAATATAAATTCTCGGGCTTCGACAAAAAATCAGAACTATAGACGGAAAAGCCCATATGAATCATGTTCTGTACAAAGTTGCTTAGGAGAGGACCACCTGCTTCTGAATACATTTCATTGAATTTATCGATTATATTCAAGTACTGAGTCTTGTCAGTGTGATAATTTGTGTTAATTAAAATGTATGTCCAAACACTGTTTCATTTCCTTTTTGCCTGAGAAACTGCAGATGGGAGTTGATTAAAATCAACTCCCAAAAAAAATGTGTTAATCCATGAAAATAAAGTCATACTGCTTTCTCTTAAACAAATATGTATATTTAATGCATCTATAGACTTTAGTTTATCATTCTAGAAATAGAATATCAAACTACAAGGGTCATTTAAAAGTCAATTCCTCTAATGTATTGCGATTGTCATGAGCAATTTATTAAAGAAAATGAGGTACCAACATTTGCCTAATCCCAATTTTACTTGAAAAGAAATTATCGAATTCCATTGTAAAATAGGAATGATATAGGCCCTAATTATAGAAAATGTTAACCCTTTCGCTGCCAACGTAAATATTGGAATTGCCAAATATCTAACGTCACTGGTTACGAAAGGACTATGTGCGGTATGGTCAAATATCTGCCCCCGATTTCAACCAATTTTTAAATAGTATAGTATAAAAAAATCTGTACAAATCATTGTATAGAGGATGCCTATAACTTTAATCTTGATTTTAGTCATCATTGCTTATTTGCTGTTTATCTATGACGTCACCTAAATGACATAATTCCCGCAAATTTTCAAACAAATGAAAATAATCTCATTTTTGCTCTATGTTTTGCATTTGGAAGTATAGAGCGCAGGTCTCCTCAAGTGCGATTTTAACATATGTTTTTCTTCAGATAGGTATACACATTATACTAAAAAATGGTACTTGAGCAAGCCTGCACTCGATGTTTCCCAGTCGAAAAACCATCGGAAACACCCATATTTTGCTACAAAACATCGATTTATCAAAATAATGCAATCTTTATGACGTCATTTCTACATTATGACGTCACTGTGGTGTTAAGTCGGCCCTCGGAGGGAATGTTTTCTTTAAACTATTCAACACTATCGTGTTTTGGAGGGGGAGTTAACCGTTCTTATGATATCTTTACAAATGTGTTTTAGGGGCTGGCCCTTTATCTCCTAAATGGGGTCATGAACAGAAAAATTTTAGGTGGCATATTGTACAGAACATTATTTTAAGCGACTTTTGTTCTACAATGCTTTTCAAAATATTTCTCCTTTTTCATATTAATGATCGAAATTTTGAAATTCTGGCCCCTTGAAACCCCTTATTACGTAACATATGACTTAGGTATGGTACTGTATAGATAAACAGCCGAACAATGAACATTTTTGCTTCTATAATTAATAACAAATTATTATTCAGTAAAGAGTTATTGTAAGAAGACTTTACAGCCCTCTTGGCCCCTAATTTGAGGGGCCAGTCCCTATTTCTTGATATAAAACGAAAGCCCGTGTAATTTGAAACAACTTTTGCATTACATGTTTTAACAAAATATTTATACATCAAAAGATATTTCAGAAAATGTGCAAAAATTTCGTGAAAAAATTTGGTGCCAATTTTCATGTTCAGGCGAGCTTTAAGGCCTTTAGCAATTTTCATCATTGGAAGCATGGGGGTACATCTACATACATTCATCTACAATATTTGAATATCCAACTGACGGGCGGTTGGATATTAAACATACCCAACTGCCCATCAGTTGGATATGTATATATCCAATCACTGTTGATTGAATAGTGAAAATAAACGTTGACAAAATACAATAGGTGACGTCATTGAAGTTTTTTTTAAAATGACAGTAAATTGATTATGGAGGCGCTTCAAGAAGTTTTAGATTATGCATAAGAAGAAGAAAGAAAAGTTTGAATGTTTGATGTTAAAGATATAAAAAGGCGTTTGAACAAATAATGTGCTTTTCGTAACTTATCAGATAAAATGGATATCAATATTTGACAGCTTGTTTTAATGAGCACACTATAGATCGTTACATCCCACCGAAAGTCAAAGCACTTGTAAAATGGCTCAAATAAATATTGTCATTGCCTGCTAATAGGTTTTTTTTTCAATTTTTAATACTGAACAACTCGATAAAAAAAAAGTTATACACATAAAAAATAATGAGAGGATTGACGCAAGCTACAACAGCAATGAGTTGAATTAAATTTTAAAGAAAGAAACAATAAGGATAGCATGAATGTGGTGATTAGTTTAGCTAACCATTTATACGTATATACATGTACAGTAAGTACAATGTACATGTATACTACCCAACACTTATACACCTTTGCAATGCATGACAATAGATATATATAAAATGCATGATAAATCGTACGGAAGCTCGTTTGTGCCATGTTTACATTTTTTTATAAAGGAAATTAAAAGTATTTCATCTGGCGGCCGCCAGATAGTTATTTGGCGGCCGCATTTTATTATCAGACGACCGCCACATAATTTTCTGGCGACCGCCACTTATATATCTGGCGGCCGCGACTTAATATCTGGCGGCCGCCACATAATTTATCTAGCGGCCGCCACCTTAATCATTTTGCAAAACGTGAGTGTTAGTGTATTTATATTTGGTTGAGAAGATTGATGTTGACACAGCCGCTGCTAAATTATCATTACTAAACAACTGTATAAATTTGAAAAAGGAAGGTTTCTTACAGTAGTAAGGTTTTAATTTTTTTCTCGAATATTCGAAAAAGCAAGACATATCAGAACAAAATGAAATTCGTCCATTATCTCTTGAGAATTAAACAAAGTACATTTACGGTCATTTCTAGGTATGTTTTTATACCTTCCATTTTAAACGTTTAAGGAATGCGCTGATATTCTATATTTACATAACAGAGACTTTTCTTTATGTGACAGCCGTTTCAAAAGATATTTCTGTAAACAAAAATGTGAGGCTATTTCATTGTACACTATACATTTTAAAGAATTTTCAAAAACACTATAACAATTCTGTATGAACGCGTCCGTAAGGTGCTGTTCAACTAGTAGAACAAATTGTTTAACATAAGTAACTTCTTGTTGTTCCCAAAAAGAAAGTGGGCGCTTAAAATGTACATTCGGCAGGAATCTGGGCGCACAAGGAGAGTGAAAATTTCATCAATTAATTTTGAATATTTTTCGAATTATAACCGTTATTTGGTTTCTGTTGGATGTGGAATGAGTGGAAAAATATTTGTAATGCAAAAGGTTTTATCATAATATGGGTCTAAATATAGCAACACGATGCAATTCATGCAAAATCCCACTTATTTACAACTGTTTTTAAATGGTTTTGTTGTCTCTGGGTCTTCTCTCCACAAATTTGAAACGTGTAAAGATAACATATTTCAACATTAAAAATGTCGCTTTTTAAAAAAAGATGGAGAGATGACCCAGAGGTGACTAATTATGTACTTTTTCAAATGATTTTTTGAAGGATATAAAACAAAGTCCATTGATATGACAATGTTGTTTCAAACAGTACTTTATAGAGCATATTGACAAGTCTCGCATGGCTCAGTGGTTTCGTCCTGGATTAGTGAATACAAACATTCAGTGTTTTGGGTTCAAATTCGACTGGTGGTCTTTTTAAAAAAAAAATTAAACTTTTTTGTTTTAAATGTTTGTTATTATAACATGATGTTGAATTATAATAGGCCGGTATATTTTAATTTGTTGTTATTGATTTCTAGATATGCTGAATGAACACTATTTTCTTTTCTTTTTACTAGCTTTTTTAGGATATACACAATATAACTTCATTAAAATGTGTTTGCATTAACATTTCCAACTAGTTATCGGTTTAGCTCTCATTGCCATTTTTTGAAAGCTTGTGAGTTTTTTAATAACCGGAATAGACATGTACTTCGACTCTCAACATAATATATTTTTGTTGAAACCTGTACATAGCCTTTCGAGGTTATAGACATTTAAATCCCAATTGATTCATGTCGAGGATTCCTGCAAACTTACAATCTAGTGCGCTCACTTTCTTTCCAAGTCCCAGATAATAAAGTTCATTTCTAACAAGACGTACCCAGTTTTTACATTTTTGCTGTTGTTTTTCATATTTATATAACAATTCCTCATAACAGTTCTGAAGGATACAATTATTTGTTGTCAGCAAGCTACACCAGTATTTCAAAATACGAAGTTTTCTTTGTACATACATAGGATATCTACCAAATTCAAAGTAAACCATAAAATTATTGGTAGATTTTCGAAGCGACATAATTCTTTTCAAAAAATCAATATGTATTTTTTCAACTTGTGGGGCTTTATGAAAACCCCAAGTTTCACACCCATAGTTCAGAACAGAACTAAAATATGTATTAAATAAAGAGAGCGTGGTCTCAACATTTAGACTATTTTCTTTAACCCTTTTCAACAGTAAAAACAAACATGTTTTGCTTAATTTGTATTGAGTTTTGAGTAGAGTCAAATTTGCCATTCTACTTGAAATTAACACCAAGATAAGTATATACGTCAACATTTTCGAGCTCTGTGTTATCATAAAAAACACTTTTCAGAGCTTTTAATTTTTCCATCATTTCGAACAACAACCATTTTTGTTTTGCTAACATTTACCTCTAGCTTCCAACTATCTGTATACGCTTTTTGTGTATCTAACATTTTTTGAAACCCTTCTACACTTTCTGAAAATAACACAGTATCGTCAGCATACAAAAGTAAAAATAGATTCAAATCTTGAAGCTCAATGCTTTGACAACAGTTTGAAAGTAATTCATTTTCTAGATCATTAATAAATAATAAAAACAACATGGGTGAGAGTGCATCACCTTGTATAAGACCTGACTGTAAAGGAAAATATTCGGAAAATTGACCATTAACTTTCACACAGCTTCTGATGTCATTATACATAGATCGAATAATATTAAACAATTTTCCATTAATACCAGCTTTAACCAATTCATGCCATAGTTTATTGTGTTGAATGCTGTCGAACGCCTTTTTAAAGTCAACAAAACAACAGTACAAACGTTTCTTGTCATTCAACGTTTTGCTTATTAATGAGTGTAAGACAAATATAGCATCTCTTGTCCCTGATCCAGGTTTAAACCCAAACTGTGTGTCACTTACTACATTATTTTCCTCACTCCACAACAACAGACGTTTATTCAAGATAGATGTGAATAATTCTGAAATATGACTTAATAAAGTTATCCCCCGATAATTGTATGTGTTATTTACATCACCTTTTTTTATGAATAGGGACAATTATTCCTTGTGACCAAACAGTTGGGTAACAACCGGCATTCAAAATGGCATTGAACATTTTGTCAAAAGAGGTGAAAATACATTTGAAAAACTTTTGAAAAAATCATTAAATACATTATCAAAACCTGCAGACCTATCTAATTTTGAATCAGCAATTGCTTTGTTTATTTCATCAATTGTAAATGGAGAGTCAAGCTGTGGAAATATTGGGGGTTCGGAAAATTCGGGTACGGGGTCTTCATAATCAGTTTTGTTGATCGCTCAATATTTTTGAAGTGTTCATAAAAGTCTAATGTCGAGAGCGTTGTATTATTTTTCTTTTTTGCACCTTTAAATACACGGAAGAATGACTTTGGGTTGGATCGGCGGGGTAACTCCAGTTGATTTCCCTCATGTCTTTGGTATATACTCTTAAGACGAGTTTCGACGGTTTTGTATTTCTTTTTGGCAGCAGCGAGTTTATCATGGTTTTCCGGTGTTCTAGATGTGTTGAATGTTGACAAAGACTTTCTGTATTCCTGATATAGGGCCTTGCATCGATCATCGAACCATGATTTGTGTTCTGAGTTGGTGTTTGACTTGGAATTTTGTTTGGAACCGCGTACGCTGTTTTGGTTATATGTTATTTCCTTTTCACAGAACTCACTGAAGGTGTCTAGTATTGCGCTGGAAAAAATTTGTCGCTGAGATGTTGATACCTTCAGGAGATTCGTCTATATCTTCAACAGAAGCGATTATATTTGGTGAACTATGGTCTAGTCGTTTTTTTATTTCGCCAATAGCATCCGGGTTCCATAATACTTTTGTAGTTTTTTCCACAGGGGTTTGAAGTATATTATGCTGTTTATTATTGTTTTCTTTCGTTTTTACTGTGAGGTAAATAGGCGCATGGTCGGAATATAAATTAAAGTCACCAACACGAAAGTTACAAGTTTCACTTCGTAAAAAAGCATTTTCAATTAGTACATCTATACTACTATATTAAAATAATAGACTCGAATTTTTCGCCTTTTATACCGATAAATCGGAAGAGTACTGTCTTCTGTTTTATATATTTTAAACATTATTGGTACTTTAATATTACCAGTTTGTTTTAATTTTTTCTCAATCAAGCTTTGCTTATTAAAAATCAACGAAAATTGCTTTAAAAATTCCGGAAATCATCTGGATTTTTTTTCTTTTACAATATTGCGCATGCGCATTGCATTAACGCTAAATCACGGGAGCCGTTTTAGTTTACGTTCCCACAATATCACATTTGCATGGATGAACTTAGAAACAATACTACAAATACGTGTACATTTTTATTGGAAATCTGCTTCATATATTCTGGTAAAAAAAAAGTTGGTGAAAAAGAATTGAATTATTCAATAATTTGAATAAAATATTTAGATGAAAGGTATTTACAGTCTCAAAATGGTTTGTTATAAAAAAAATCGTTTTGGATCGATTCTGCAATTTCCTACTACATTACGGTTATATGGGAGGCATTTTAACTGTGATGAAGGCCTGTTCTGAGACACAGTTAGATTATTTTAATTAAGCAGAGGGTAGTGAAATAAATAGCATTATTACAGGCTTAACGCTTGGTTCTGTTAAGGTCAACAATACGGTGTGTCGATGAATCTATTTTATAAATGTTCGATATCATATGCAATGTTAACCCGTGCACGCACGGGCCAAAGTCTAGTAATCTATAAGACTGGTGCCTCTCGAGTTACATAAGGTCATTTTTCCTGTTTTATCATCACTAGACCGACCATTCAAGATTCTCAACTGCGTTGACTTGCATAAAGAGATTAGGGCACGTCCATGGGAGTTAATAGTATTCTTATCTTCTGTTCTGCGTTTTGTAATTTCTTCATCAGGGATATAACTTAGGACACTCAGTATATGACTATGTAAAGTTTTATCAATAATAGTAGATTCAATGAAATCTGCTGCAATTCCACACCTGCTATTCCAGTCAACCATAATAGGTACATTTCCGCGAAAGATATATTTCGCAACACTGTCTTCTAGAATATCAAAAATCTCTATATTGTAAGCAGAGTGGAAGACGCTTCCCTCGGGTGGTATGTATGTGAAGGCAATATAGAGGTCCTTACCAGTGTCAAATAATCGTTTGTCAAGCTTTAGCCAAATAATGCTATCGAATAGAACCTCGGATACAGTGATAAATGACTTAAGCCACGTTTTGCTAGCAAGTATTAACCCACCCCCTTTACATTTACTTCTCTGTATTGGCGGGAAAACGTCAAAATCACACAGTTCAAAATCATTATCGCTAGCCAGGTTTCACACAAGAATATCAAATCATTGCCCTTTAAAAGAGTTTGACAGTTTTCGTCCTGTAATTTTTGATCAAGAGATCTCTGGACGTTCCAGCTACATATCTTCAAAGGATGTTCAAATGAACCCCTTCCGCTGTCCTATTTTGTATCATCGGGTACCTTGAAATCTTTTCCGTCTATAATATAGAGTCTATTTACTACTAAGCTTGCGCGTTGATTGTTTTTTTTAGCTTCTTTGTAGATAGGGTAAAGCCTCTTTCTCGCTTCGATTACCTCTGTGGGGAATTGCTCACGAACAAAATAGTTGGTGCCTTTCAGGTTTTTTGAATGGGATCGGACTGTTTCTCTTTCTTTATGAAAACTGAACTTGGCCACAATTTTCCTATGTTTTTTCTTGTCAATAGGTCCAGCCCTGTGAACCCTTTCAAAACTGATATTTTTGGCAAACTGACTATCTAGTCTCATGTCATGTTCGATGAATTCATATAGGATTTGCTCTGTTTCTTCTGGTTTTTCATTTGGTTTCTCGGGAATATTGAAAAATATTAAGTTGTCTCTTATAGTTCTGGTCTGTAAATCAAGCAAATCGTCTTTTGTTTTGGCTAGATCTGCTTTGATATTGCTTGTTGTGTTTTCAAAAACAGATGTGTTTGTTTTGCATTTGTCAACTTCCTATGTTAGATAATTAACTGTTTGCTCCATATGAGCGAATCTAGTTTCAAGATTGCCAAGTTTATTAAGAATTTCATCTAAGCAGTTTAACTTTGAAAATGTGTTGTAGATATCCACTAGAATGTTCTGAACAGTGGGCACAGGGGCTTGAAACTGGGGGAATCCTGACGGTACACCAACATGAGGGTGTTGCTGGAGATTAGGGCTGTGGATTGGGGCTCCTTCCGGTACCTGTGTGTTTGTCATTTGATTTGGTGTTTGGTGTATCATAGCTAATTCGGGTCTAGCATTTAGAATTTCATTTGAACCGGCTCTCATTTCGCCAGTGGAGCCAAGCGTGATATTTTGACTAGTAATACTAGTACTCTGTGTATGTGTGTTATGTTGGTCATGCAATTCTTGCGTTCTTTTGGGTGATAATTCACTTTCTGTTCCTGTAGAACTTCTATCAGACCGCCTACGTTTGCCAATTTCAATTTCGTTTTTATCTGTGTTTCTACTCTTAGCCTTTGTAACATGTGCCATATACAATCAGGTGCGAATACCTTTGTTTATTTCAGGTAATGCGACTATTCACGGACATATGACACGTATATATAGTCATGTAGATAAACGCTTTGCTATAAAACTACTAAATATCAAGACACGAGAAGTCACAATACTAGTACATACAGTTTCCAATGTCTGTTTGTGCTGTTTTTGCTCCTCATAAAACGTCTCTATGTGCAACTACCCGGATTCTCGATTAGAGCTCAGCGAACACGTCCACCATTCACCACGTCACAACCCCCCCCCCCCCCTAAAAAAAAAAAGATTACATTCACGATTTTTTTCATTATAAGAATGGAATGAAAATGCTAGCTATTCTTGTTATGCCCCTGATTTTGTTATTTTACATATAACTTGTAGTCATATTTTAAAATCTCGTAGGAAAGTATTAAATTAAGTAATTCCAGTGTTTCAGATGTTTGGTTTTTTTTAGCCAATGTGTTCTCACGCATGAATTTGGTATGCTGACAATCAGTCGTGTCATTCATATAAAGTCTCTTAACTGACCATTCGTTTTTTACCCAGAGAGACTGTGGCCGATCACGATCTTTTTATTGTATTGCCTTCTATGTGATTTGGAATAAGAGTTTAACAACACAGTCAGTTAACTAGTTTCATTTGCATGGCCATGAATGCTTCACACTTATCCTAGTTTATCCTTATAAAGTCATCGGAGAGTAGGATCCGCTCTCGTGATAATATTGCCTGTACTAGCTGTCGTGGTAAAAAATAAACTGACTTTAATCTGCGTTGATAAATTATTATACCAAAATTAAAACATATATATGTTATTTTTTTGTAGTTGGTATGTAAAAAATTAAGTCATCATCAACGTGCATGCTACACACATAAAGTCTGGGTGTGGACCCGTTAGTTAAAGATCTAGTTAATTAAAGTTTATTGAGACAAATTACATTTTACAAGTCACTGAATCACCGTGTCCTGTTATAATATTCAATCTTTTTTCAGCAACTGACAAGAGCAATCTTTAATATAATTTTTAATCTTTTTTTTACATGGCACCAACGGGCTTCCGTAAAATAGTTACATAGAATATTAATTACATGAAAAAACTTTCCGGAATGAAGTAGAAACTTTTAGCAAGGGAGATGATAGCGTCAGATGGTATTGACTAGGACGTTTCTCATGCGCTGGATGAGCTTTCTACATAGAACATGAATCCTACCGCTGGATTCAGTTCCTCCCAGATGTCTGATGAATTGTGTTTAATTGCCAATTTATTAGAGATCAGATACAAATGTACAGATTTATGAAACAATTCTTTGAAGGGGATTATTGCACCTGCCGCGCCGATTGAAAAGAAAAACAAAAAGATTTAATAGGTCACATATATATTTCATATTTTTTCCCCTTCCCAACTTCGTTTTCTTTCTAAAGGTTGAATAACACATCGTCGCAAAATGGCTGACCTCTGATCGAAACGAAATTTCATTATATTAAAAGGATTTTATCGACAGCGACATCTACATTACTTCATAGCCGGGTGGTTAAGGTGTTTGGCTTATGATCCGTACATCCCGAGTTCGAATCCATTGGGGGCTTTTGCTGTTATTTACTGAATTGAATTTCTAATTATTCTTTTTTTATCCCCAAACTGCAAATTTTCGTTTATTTGACATATGTACGGTTAATTTATCATAAAATCTTTCATAATCAAATAATTGTAAATACTTCGAGAGGGTGGGGTATATTTCTCGTGTCACAAAAACGACTGAGTACATTGCGTGCAAATGCAGGCGCCTTTCTTTTATATAATTTGACTTTTAACAAGTTAACTTGATCTCGATCTTAACACTAGTTGTCATGAGAATATTTAATCTTTTATAAGTAGTTCAACATTGTGTATGAATTTTACGTCCCGGTTAATTGATTTTAAAGATTTTTAGTTATTTTCTCAAGGAACCCGACATCAAAGTGACAAAATAAGTGACTGATAAGTGACAAAGTCCTAAAAATAAATACAATTTTACGTGTGATAATAATTGAATGGCATTAAATGGTTATTTGAAAAAAAAGGCCTTTATTTATTTTAAAGGTGATAAATGATATAAGCACATGTAGATGACTATTTAAACAATTTTAAAATGCTTTCTCTGGTGATTCATGCGGAATGTGAAGGTGGCTATATTGCAGAAAAAAATGCATATTTTTTCTGAATTGTCTACGGAGATTTTGTATTGCAGCAAGCCCGGATGATAACGTTGAAAAATTGCGCGATGTATTCCGAGTGTATTCCGAATGAAAAAAAAATGTAAACATTCCCCATTATAAATCTCCGTAAGGAATCTGTTTTCGTTCCTGTGTATTTTTCCGAGTGAAAGATGATAATGTGTCAATGAAATTATCTTGGAAAATATCCCTTTCAACTATTTCAATTGCACTTCTTTCACAGGTAAGTGTATTTTTATTAATAATCGTCCAAACGTGTTGCATAAATATCTTGGGACAGACTATAATACGTTAGCTAAAAGACACGGCCAAAACGTCTCCAGTGAGACTTTGTGTCTGACATCATCATGATTATTTCGTGCAGTCCGTGATTTCTCTTAGGTCGCTGTAGGTTTTGACCAATCCATAAACGGAGCGTGTATATATATATTTAAGTCCTGTCAGTTTCAGTCGATGAAAGGTTAGACCAATCGATAAACGGGGCGCGTAATTTTCAGTCTGACTGCTTCTATATAGCTATGAAATAACTATACGTTTCCGTAAGAAATAGAAGGAATTATACTCGGAGGATGGAAATATAAAAATGAATGTTCAGGAGATTGTGACGCATTTCAAACATAAGCATAACATATAAAGCCTGTATGTTGGTAAAAGATTGACAAAAGTCAGTACAAGTAGCATTTTCAAAACCATGATGTTTTACCTGTGAAACACAATAAGATGGTATCATGCAAGAATTCTACTCTGACAAATTGTTTGGATCACCATGTCACATAAAAAAACACGACTCACATTTTTTGTTCATATTTTTTCCACTGTATTCGGCATATTACTTGTATGACAAATAACTTTATTTTGAGATTTGTATTTAGAAAATAGCAGTAAATATAGTAATTAAGTGATAAGTGATATGACTTTTTCTGTGCTGTAAATTACAGTTGTTTGGGTGACAGAAGAATATACGAGCACGCACATGTAATTATGACGTCACTTACGTAAAATGACGTCAATTTAAATCGTTAACGTTTCGTGTGTCAATCATTATTCTAACCTGATTGCCAGTGCGAACTATTTCATTTTTAAAGTACATGTAGTTGATCTTTATTTCATTTATTCAATACTGCTATGAGCAAGAGCATAAACAGAGCATACATGTAACATGGAATTATTTCTATCTCAAATTTCATTTTTTTTATTACATGTAGGACATATGTACATATAATATTTTTTTCTTGTTAATTTATACCAAAAAAACTCCACACATAATCCACAAAAATTGCAATATATAATATTTTAAATGTGCAAAAATTTCATTACTGTTATTTTTAAAACCATAAAATATGTATTAAATATCTTATGTTTAAATCGGCCCAAAATCGGCCCAGTGGCACTCTACGCAACTGTGTGATCGGCCCAAAATCGGCCCTGTGGCACAGAAGTGGTTTAGAAGCGTGAGGTGGGGGAATGGGGTAAATTAAAGACATACACAGACATACATAGAAAGTGTGATAATGTATGCCGGTAATGTGGTATTATCTTATGGAAATGTTTAAATTAAAGACATACACATGTAGAAAGTGTGATAATGTATGCCGGTAATGTGGTATTATCTTGTGTAACTGTTTAAATTAAAGACATACACATGCAGAAAGTGTGATAATGTATGCCGGTAATGTGGTATTATCTTGTGTAACTGTTTAAATTAAAGACATTCACATGTAGAAAGTGTGATAATGTATGCCGGTAATGTGGTATTATCTTGTGTAACTGTTTAAATTAAAGACATACACATGTAGAAAGTGTGATAATGTATGCCGGTAATGTGGTATTATCTTATGGAAATGTTTAAATTAAAGACATTCACATGTAGAGAGTGTGTTAATGTATGCCGGTAATGTGGTACATGTAATTGGGCTCAATCATGGAAAACCCAGTTTAGATTATATATATACATCCTAACAATACATATAGATAAGAAAAAGTATATGTTTACTTGCTAGTTGTTTGTTATAACCTCTCAGAAATGGGTATCCCCTTAAAAACGTTTGTGAAAAATGTCTGGATTTTTTTCTAAAATTAATTCCTTAATGGTTGGTAAATTAAAAAAAATGCATGTAAAAATCGAGTATTAACATAATTCTGGCAATTTCTTTAGTTAATTTAAAGAAATTTGAATTTTGCAAGGGTTGGAGGGGGTTCGTACCCCTGACCCCCTCTAGATTAGCGCATGGGGGAGTGGCATACTTAACCATAATTTTAGAAAAATCAACTATTATATCTATTTCCATGGTGGAAGTGAAGGACATGTCTTGGTAGGCGCTGGCACGATAAGGGTCCTCCAAAGCTCAAAGTCAGGAATTGACCTGGATCTTTAAATAATGGCGTGGTTGAAGTACACCGATCATTGTTTCAAAAATATCAATAAATAGATGCACTTTATTCTACATGAAATGCAATGCACCATGCAATATTTTATTTACTGAGAACAAATCAAGAAATAACGTATTGTCAGGGACACCTACACTTACATGCAGCAGGGTACAACTGTTTAAACACTTAATGTCCATTTTACTCTTTAAAAAATTCCTCGTGTAATACATTTTATGCGCGGGTCTACAGGTGGAGTGGTTGCGTGTATTTCCCCTGAAAAGAAACCTTATTAAATAAGTAAAGCAAAGCTACCCCCCACCCCCCAAAAAGGCATTGGATCCCCCATCCGCTAAACAAAATACCCCCTCCCACATTTGTTCGCTTTTTGGACATACGTACGGTTTATTTATCATCATATCTATCGTAATTAAATAATTTACCTTTAATTTTAGTGACTTTTACCAGGTGTGGTAGTCCACCTTAATGACTTTGTTTCTTTGTTGTGAACGGCTTTCTCCCCGTCAAAAACGAGCGCGGCCTTCGCTAAATTTCTCTCCTGAAACAGTTCTTCAAATTCAGCCAACTTTTGGGACTTCGCCCCTCGTGCTTGAATTCAAATGCTGGTCCGGTCTCTGCCACGTGCACAGCACTGCTCACCGTGGTGGGTTTTTTTTTGCAAGTTTCTGAGTAAGCCCCGTTATGTTTTTATGATTAAACAACTCTGTTTTTCTATCGCTTTGTTTAGTAAGGAAGGAAAATAATGAAACTGTCTCATCGCTCGATAGTCCTATTTCACCGCATTCCATTCTATCTGCCATTTTGCCTCATTTAAAACACATACAACGAGCGAGCTTAGAGTGCCACGCCACCGCATGGTTCTACTATTTATATTACCTGATCACGTGACTCGAAACCTATTCGAGTTCATGTATGTATGAAAACTCATCACGCTCATGATTTCAAATACAGTTGAACGAATGGCAGAGCTTTATCGCCGTGTTTTAATGATAAAACATGCGAGGTGAAAGGTTGTGAATAATGCGTGGTGGGTGGTTAGATGTAGAGGGACTGATTGTCATGACAACACATTTAACTTAGAGAGAGAGAGAGAGAGAGAGAGAGAGAGAGAGAGAGAGGGTTAGTTATGCTGAAGAGGTTGATAATTTGAGTTATCTCCCTTATAACACCAAGTTATGACATATCCTGTAAATAATTTACAACATTTTTTGTTTCGAAATATCAAGACCATTAAGAATAATAAGAACCGATTTTGAAAGTTAACAAAAAGCAATCTTACTTGGAAATATTGAAAGTAATCAAAAATTAGCAGTAAGTAATACAAACGCATGTTATAGGGCATTAGATGTAAACTTAAATGATGTTTCATCTTTTTTTTTATTTACAAGAAACAAATTTCGATGATACTGAAGTCAATGTGTATGTGCGTTTGTTCCAATGTACAATGTACAGCAATAAAAAAAAATCTTACAATCGCGAAATTTATTAAAACTTCCGATTAACGCATGCGTTTGCATGCACTCTATAAACGACTATTATTTAATTTTTTTTTTTAAATATATAATCACTAGGCCGATATTTGTATTCATTGTTCATTGAGAGAGAGAGAGAGAGAGAGAGAGAGAGAGAGAGAGAGAGACATGTTTTCATTCGTTGTGTAACATCGATAATATGAAAATTTTAGACACTATGTAAAAATCTTACTACTGACCGAGTATAAGCTACAACTATCGGCACTGTGCTATCGATTAGTGCCAAAAAATGGACATAATTAACGCAGATGTCTTATTGAGAGTTACATGCAATCTTACATTTTGAAAAAAAAAAT
The DNA here is from genome assembly GCF_025612915.1 of Magallana angulata. Classification (NCBI taxonomy): domain Eukaryota; kingdom Metazoa; phylum Mollusca; class Bivalvia; order Ostreida; family Ostreidae; genus Magallana; species Magallana angulata. The sequence goes on along the minus strand of NC_069112.1, from coordinate 938,535 downwards.
ATGTGAATAATGCTTATATATAATTAATTATTTCAAAGATTATGGTTTATAAAAATCGCATCACAAAATACAACGGTGCGTGTGAACTTAGTAAGCGATTTTCATGTGGTGTAGACACGTGTACTTATAAGTGAAACTCAAATAGAAGCTGTGATTGTCATTTTAACTTATGAAATTCCGAAAACATATTTTATAAACAATTTGTGCAAAGGAGGGGCGAGCTTGAACAGATCTGGAAAGTCTAAAACATGCATACATGAAAGGCGATGTCTTGATTGAATAGAAGTGTATAGGTTCAACACGTGGGGTGGCTTTTGTATTTTGTTGGTCTGACGTATTTGATACACTTAATTTGGCGTGTACGATTATGTTTCAACACTGATGAATTTGATAAATCCAGTGTTAATGGGAAATTTATCAACAAACTGTGTTTATGTCAAATGTTTTTGTAAAAGAGGTAAGGAGCGTAGATATAAACAACTTTTAAAAGAACGAGGTAATTAACAGTCTGTAATTCTCTCTCTCTCTCTCTCTCTCTCTCTCTCTCTCTCTCTCTCTCTCTCTCTCTCTCTCTCTCTCTCTCTCTCTCTCTCTAACCCGGGTAATTTACAGTTTATACAAATTAAGCTTGTTTATGTAAACTAATGATAGTACTTTAATTAATTAAAACACGCATGGTAAAAGCTAAAAATTATGAGAGAGAGAGAAAGAGAGAGAGAGAGAATTTCATCAGTTATAGATGCAGACACATCTCCATGCTCGCAGATGATAAAGGGCATAATATACATGTAAATAATGTGTTATATTTTGTTCAGAAATAATTGATCTGAAAACACGTACAGTTTGTATACATGTCAGGACTTTTTACATGAATTTCCGTGCTCTGTTTTCCTCTAGAGACGTAAGAATTCCCTCCACCAGCTTTTGGAGCATACTCCAAATAGTATTCATGCAGCGGAAATTATGTGTTTTATTAGAAGATTAAATTAAAAATGCTCCCCAGTTTCGAACCCCCATACTTCACATTTGTATTAAGAGTCAGGGTTGATCTTGTACATGTGTTTTCTCTCTCTCTCTCTCTCTCTCTCTCTCTCTCTCTCTCTCTCTCTCTCTCTCTCTCTCTCTCTCTTGCTTACGCATGCATTGTTGATAAGTAAGAAATACCACATAAGTGTGGGGGAGGGCAGGCCCCATCCACCTCCCCCCTCCCCTAATCCGCCCCCGATCCTGAAGCCTGCAAACATTTCTTTGTTTTGAAAGTTGCCTAATTATAGGAAGTAAAGGACGTGTCTTGCGCTGACGATTTTTAAACGATGGCGTGGTTTAAGCTAACCCCCCCCCCCCCCAACTTATTAAAGCAGTGTAGTAAAGCTACCAAAAATAGACCTCATACCCCCCCCCCCCCCCCCCTAGCTTCCTCTGGGAGAATGGTGGGGGGGGGGGGCAAACAAAATAACACACCTTGGGTTAAAAGTTGAAAATTATAATATCTTGGTGATTGCTGCTTATATATGTTTAATGTATATTAATAGCTTTGTTATGATTTATATGTTTAATGTATATTAATAGCTTTGTTATGATTTATATGTTTAATGTATATTAATAGCTTTGTTATGATTTATATGTTTAATGTATATTAATAGCTTTGTTATAATTTATATGTTTAATGTATATTAATAGCTTTGTTATGATTTATATGTTTAATGTATATTAATAGCTTTGTTATAATTTATATGTTTAATGTATATTAATAGCTTTGTTATGATTTATATGTTTAATGTATGCTGTTTCTTAAATAGATTGTGTCTATAATGCGAATAACATTTCTAGCTGTAATTCATAAAAAAAAAAAAAACATTATGTCATACGATTCTTACCGTATATAATATTTTGCTTTCATTGATTATTTTATTTTGTGCAAAAGTGCGTGTACCGAATGTCCTTGACATGTTGTTATGTGCTTGTGTTCAGTTCAACAAGTGCGATGTTTTGGCTGATGAAATAAACACGATTTCCGGTGTCAGTCAGAATCAGACATTCTGTTATAAAACAAACACACTTCATCGTGACTCAACAGGAATGCTATACTCTATATACGGAGGTAGCAGAGAGAGAGAGAGAGAGAGAGAGAGAGAGAGAGAGACAACCTGTTTAAGAAAAAAGTAACAAATAGAGTCAAAGATAAATTTAAAAAAACGGCAATATATAGGCCTATAGCAAAACAGAGAGAAAGATATATTTTTCTGTGAAGTGTATCCCGAGTTTTTGCTTCCATCACTTTTTGCTTGATATTTTGATAATCATAAATACCTTTGCATTCAAACTATGTTCATCCACTAATATGAAAAATATCCAGATTATCTGTTTTGAAACGCCCCCTCTACTGCCTCAGGTGTTCATTATAAATCTCCGTAATAAATTTGTGTTCGTTCCTGTGAACTTTTTTGAGTGAAAATGATAATTGTTCAATGAAAATATCTTGGACATATTCCCCTATATCGATGTCATTTGTATTTCTTTCACAGGTATATGTATCTTTATTAAAAATCATCAACAAGTGATGGAAGCAATAACTTGGGACATATTATGGAGGTAGCAGGATTGCCGTCAAAAAGACAATTTCATTTCACAAACGCAAATTATGAAATTTGACATGAATTAATAAAACAAAGCACATACAGTGAAACTGACCAATAAATTCACTTGAATTGTTCTGGCAAACATTGCTGCGAAAAATGTAGAAATACAGGATCGCTTTAGAAGTCATCCGTGGTCTCAAATTCATTTTTATCCCCCCCCCCATCCCCCCACCCACCCCCTTACTTTAAAAAAAGTTTACTTCGAGTATATATACGTTTAGTAATATAAAGATGAAATTAAGTAGTAATAAAAACTAAGTTGACCGATTATTACATTAAAACTAAATATTCGAACCGTTTTTTCTATCTTTGAAAAGAGATATACATGTATTCATTATCTGGTACCGAAACGACATGGGGTCGAAATTGCTAGGTTGCGAAGCGTCTAGGCATCGCTGTGACGTATGTCGACCAGACGATAGACAGATTTGCATTTGGGAAGAGGAAAGAAAAGTTTATTTCTATCCGTTTAGATAATTGTTCCCCGTGAAACAAAAGGTTTGTCATATCATATATTCTACAATGTAGTCTACTTCTTCCATATATCATGCCAGTGATAATCTATGTAAGATAAAACGTGATATTTTTAAAAATCAACTTGAAATAAAATGGCTGACCCGGAAACAAACCTTCGAAATCGTGTCATTCATGTATATGTAAAGTGTTGAAGAAAAAAACTGTTGTAACTTAGTTCAGGTAAGGGAGGAGGGGGTAAGTTGTTTCAATCCAACAGCTCAATGTACTAGTGACAAGACAAGTCGTTTGGTCTGACACAGAACCCCCTTTTTTTTTAAAAAAATGTTTATAGAGTAGGCCTATATATACGTTTAATAAGTAATATAAAGATGAAATTAATATAGGAATGACTGTATAAATTTTTTTGTTCATCGACAAATGAATCTAAAAACCGCATCGCAAACTTTATGAAAGCCGAATCCAAGTCAGTGGGAGTTTGTATCAAAATATATACTAGGCTAGCAATGAAATTATATTGAATGATTATGTAAAGAGTGAATATATTTACTGGGAATTTACTTAGAGTATACATAGAAGGTAATACTTGATATTTATAGTTGCAAATATGTTTCCTTATAAATATGAACCTGCAGAATAGCGAATCATTTCAATAATGTGTGAACTTTTTCATGACATCACAATGATAAAGGCACGTGTTTATCGTTTCACAGTTGCATTACTAGCATACACCACTGTCGTGTATCCGCGCCGGTTGTGACGCGTTTGGATAAAGTGAAAATGGCGGCACCGTTTGAAGGTATGTTTATTTTTCTGTTATTTTCATGAATGAAAAGCAACCTATATGTTCAGATTTGAACTTCATTACAATACACGATATATTTGCAGTAAGACAAACACTAGTAGATGCCGAAAATAGAGGTTAATATGAAAAAAATGACTTGTTTTTCTTACAAATCATGATACGCATTTGCTATCTCTGAGTTTCTTACTAAGTTTTCGGGTTATTTTGGGCTTACATTGTTTCCTTTTACGTAAAAAAGATCGTCAAATCTATTAAAAAGCATATGAAATCTTAAATTTATACGAAATTTGTTTGAAAATTAGAAAAATAACCAGTTTATGTCGATTATTTGTGAAACAACGGAACTTGTTTGGATGACCTTGTTTTTCAAAATTGGAACGGTTTGGATGCGCATCTGATACGGTTTGGATGTGGTTAATATCTAAGAGTTTAAACAGTTCTTTTAATTATCATCTCGCTAAGGGGATATAGCATCGCTACTGTACATGTATGTGTGTGTATGTGCGTCTACAACTATTTCATGTCGCGAGGGGATGCTCCGCTTGGCGATGCTCTTGTTTTTATTAATTTTAAATTAATTTCTTTTCAAAATGAGATACATCATAATCATATTAATTTATATTTCTATTGAAAGTAAAAATGTTGCGTATTGTTAAAATGTTGTAATGGGCAGAAATGCTTGGTTCTGGTTTAGATGAAATTTTCATTAGGTATTATTAAATACTGTTATTTAAAATTGATAGGCACTTATAAAATAATTGCTCTCGAAAGCTCTGTCAACTTGGTCTAGTAGCTTCTTCAAATGAATTGATAAATATATCGAGTATTTGATTGAAATTATAACAAACAAATGAAGATATCCGTGCGTGTGGCTGTAGGCGTACAAAAATTCAGACTACCGTGATTTTAAAAGAATCTATCGTATGATATTTATTTAACAACATAAAAACTATAAATGTCATAAATATATTTCAGAGGAGACTTTATCTGCTATGGAAGAATCATTCCACGAATCACATGAGACTGAAACATTCATATGCAGTATTTGTGGCAAAGAGTTTGCCACACAATGGGGGCTCACAAGGCATGAGCGGACTCACAATGAAAGTCACAAACTGCAGTGCAGTATATGCCAGAAGACATTTTCGAACAGGGGTTATTATGAGGGACACATCAATAACCACCATGGATTAAGGCCACACGCGTGCGTTAAATGCAACGCAAGGTACGCTTATAAGTCAAGTCTTCTGCGCCACACAATGCGCTGTGGTCAAAAACAAGCCAGAGAACCTGATCCTGTATTTAAGTGTGATATTTGCCAACGAAGATTTGCGAGAAAAGATGGTCTTCACGATCACATTAATGGTAAACACAAAGGCATTGCGCGATACACGTGCCCTCACTGTAAAACATGCTTCCAATGGAGGTCGTCGTGTAATAGACATTTGAAATCTCATTGTTTAAAGAAATAAACAAAGACCCGTGCACTTAGTTGACAAAACTTTAAATACCATAACTTGAATTTCAATTTTTCACAAGGGTTCTAATTTTACATTTATTTAAGTTTAGGCCTATGTAGCAGTTCGGAATCACTTAGCGCATAAAAATTGCATACCAAATTAATATCTAATGAAAGATTTGTCAATTTTTTTCTCAGATATCTTGTCACTAATTGTGCCAAAAGCCGAAATGTCAAACTGCATTTTATATGCACTATCTACGTCAAACAAACGTTTCAATGGCCTACATTGACATGCAATTAATTGCTGTACATATCAAAATATTTCAAAAAACCCCCAGAAAATTGATTTTTTTCATAATTATTATAAACTAAATTATATTATTATACTTTCATGTTGAATACTGAAATCTGATTGGTTTAGACCCAGTTTGTAATCCGTTCTATTACCCTCAGCGTTAACATCACACTTGGCAACGGGTAACACAACGAATTGTTACATGCGCGTAAAATATGCGCGTACGGTTCGCCGTAGAATTCACATCATTTCTATACAAAAGCAGTAAAATTTTCTTTCAAAATGAGATATTCAATATAATAAAATAAATAGTGCCTGTTTGGGAGGGTAACTGTTGAAATTGACACCCCTCGAAAACCATTGTCAACCTCCGCTTCGCGTCGGTTGACAATGGTTTTCTCGGGGTGACAATTTCAACAGTTACCCTACCAAACAGGCACAATTTATATAATGTCGTTGTTGTAAATTATATTAATTGCTCACTTTCTACGAAGTGATTCTGAACTGTTGCATGCACGGTACTTAAGTGCATGTGCACTAACTTAGATGTTTTGACATTGCAGTAGAAAAGAACTTAAATATTAAAAATGAACTTTAACAAACATGTTCATTGTTATATAAGAATAAATGTATCAAATTATGAACAGAATAGCATGATACACTATATATTGGATGAAATCAGAGCAATGTAAACATCTTTTGTGCGATCAATTTTATTATTTTAGTTTGTTTATTGAAGAAATCGACAAAACTTTATGATTAGTAATGTAGAGAGTTGTCTGTTAAGGTGTTTATATGATTTATTGCTTTTCAGGTTAAAAGTAAAAAAAATCTTTTTTTACATAATGATTGTTTTACATACATGTAATTATATTATTGTGTTGCTCAAGATTATACACATATTTTCTTTTTACTTTAAGATTAAGAAAAGCATTCTTTTAGACGTTAATAAAAACTTGATAAAACTATTAATCTTAATTTCTTATCAATTATATATAGGAAAAACATTGTCTATAGAAATGAGCTTCAGTCATCAAGTTTCAGTCCCCTTCGAACATGAGGGAGAATTTTAGTTTCGTCACGCTTATGAAACTGTCGGACCGGAAGGCAACCCCGACCTGGTTCATCTGGTTTAGAAACTGTCGTTGACTTTCTCTTCTGCTTACATCTGGTTCTCATTTCTTTGTCAAACTCGTGGTCCCTGGTGTAACAAGATAATTTATATATATAAATATATATATATATATATATATATATAGAGAGAGAGAGAGAGAGAGAGAGAGAGAGAGAGAGAGAGAGAAAGCGTTTCCTACCTTGGATAAATTGTTGTCAAATCTCTCCATATCATATCAGGTGACTCTTCTTCTTTGTTCTCTGTTTCCATTTCTAACATTTCATTCACAGGGTACACTTTTTGTGTTGCTGTCGTGTCCATGTGAAATCCCCTGTAAAAATACAGTGGTTTTTTTATTTTGATTTACTCATATATATTGATAAATTTATCTTTAAGAAAAGTTGAATGATATGTGAACAATGCACACTTACCTGTTTGGATCTAGTTTTGAGTCAATGAGCTCTGCTGCTACTGCCAGCGCACTTGGAATATCATCCGGTCTAAAAACACCTGTGCCTTTTGGATCAATATCCTGGAAAGTTCCAAAGAAATTTTCTGCATCTAAACTCCCGACAGCTCTGACGTTGTAACCCCCACTTTTTGTGAAAGGAAAAAGCTGTATTTTACGCTCGATGTTAGTTAGAAGACCCTCAAAGAGTACTACTGGTATGTCATTAATGAAAGAACCATATGGTGGATAAGTTTTCATACAAACATCTTTTAGCAACCAGTCTCTAAATCTTAAGCGGTATTTACAACGATCAATGGCAAGTATTCCTGGGTCATCTTCTGCACTGTACCAAAAAAATACCATACGGCAGAAATCAGCCTCCTCTGTAGCCCCTATAGTATCCAATGCATCAGCTACTTTCAAATTGAAGGTTCCGAGAGCAAACGCCACGCTCTGTTTGTCTATTAGGTCGTTCACCATGGCTGGACTTAGGCCACATCCATTAGTTTCATTTTCTTCCGCTATCTTTACAAATGCCGATCTTTTAATGCCTCTGGACGGTATGCCCTTTTGGCACACAAGTCGTCGTAGTCCACAGAGTTGATGGTACGTGTCCAATATCATGAAAACGTAATTTCCTGTGCACTTATTGAACTCGGGCATGGAGTACCATTCCCGGAAATCGGGGATTCCTTCCACGTTAATATATTTACCAAAAGGGTTAAAATATGTCCATGACTCGTATTTCCTTTCACATATATTCTCCGCATATAAAGCGCATAAAATGTCTTTTGGGAGTTTATTAACAATACTTCGTGCCTGTGCACGTAATGATTTTGGACTTCCTCTTGTTCTTTTGGGGGGGACTGGCAAAGTAGATCCATCGCCAAGAATAGGACAAATTTTTTCTATCAATTTCCGTTTTGTTTCCGAGGCAAGAACTTTTATACCATTGCTTGCTAATTTTCCAGCAACTGGAGCTAACATGTCTAATAATTCTTGCTTTGTGAATCGTTTATTAATTTCTGTGGCACTTGAAAAGAGCAATAGAAATTCTGTGGATGGCATTTCCCACTTTTTCTTAGAATTTTTCGATCTCTTTAATGAAAAATGCATATTTTCAATGTCGGTTTTGGTCAAAAGTGTATCATTTTCACTTTGTAGATCCTCTGTATTCTGTTGAAAATCTAAATTTTCTTCGACATTGATATTATCCGAAATATCAATTGTTGTGGAAGATGCACCAGACTCTAATGTTGCAAGCGAATTCTCGTCCACATATTTCATGACATCGTCAATCTCTTCTGGCTTCCTTTGGTTATTTGACTGGAATGCTTCTGCAAGTGTTTCGCTAGGAATTTCATGGACAATTTCCGAAGGAAGTGACGAGAGTGTCCTCTGAATATCTACATTTGTCTGTGTTTGTTCATTACGTATCAATTCTTTTCTCAGTTTACCTTGTTTCCAAGATTCAATCATATGCATAATATTTTGGGATATAGCAAGTGATTCTAATGTCTTTGAAATGACTACCAACCCATTAATGGTTCTTTGCACATCTATTTTCTGATCTATAGTATCGACACTAACTAAGTTCATATTGCAGATTTTGTTAGTGATTTCGGAAACACTCATTCTCTTTACCTCGTGATAAATGTCTTTCTGTAGTTGTAGAAGTGTCAAAGGAAATTCATTTTGGTCTCTAACAGCTATACGATACCACTGTCCATCAAATGAACAAACAGGTACATACAATCCTGCTTTTGAGCAAGCATCAAGTACATGCTCGATCATTTCTCGTAAAATTTTGCACGGAAGACTGTTTCCTTTCATGCCGAATGCAATAGGTAATGAATATAAACCATTGTGTGACACGTTTCTGTCTAAATCAGACAACAAAAAACCAAGAAACTCAGTTGCTCGCTGGCGTGTGAGCTTGTATGATTCATTAAATACTGCCTGTGATTCAAACATTAGCTGAAGCACATCATCTACGCAGAGTGTATAGGATTTTGATCTCCCTTTATGGTCACAAAAGGGAGCTTCTACATTTCCACTGGATATTGGGCAAACTTGGCCGGTAACTGATTTAACTTCTCCTTTAAATACAACTTTTTCCTCCATATACTGAGTAATTTTTTCAAGCAAAAGAGTTGAATTATCAGGTTTTTTCTTTGGACGAAATCCATCTGCACCATACGTTGTCTGAATGCTTTGTAAGAAGAGTTGCCATAATTCATTATCAAAATAAGCTTCCATAACAACCGTGGTTTCTTTTGAATAGCAAAGAAAAATCAGGGAAGTTGTTTCAAGTGCTGCCATCTCCGACAATATTTGAGGTATGTAATACTTGGGTATTTTATAGTATACGGGTGACTTGTATGATCCAGTTTCTGGGGGGAATGGGCATTTAATCTCCACAGCAATTTCTGTCTGACGCGTTGCTGAGTTAATGCAACTTCCATCTGGACTAACGATAATATATGCTTCATCCAACGTGTACTTTACACAACCTTCTTCTGAGAATGTGTATGACGGATAAAAACAAGGCAAAACTTTGCCGACAAGCGTTGCAACTGCATTGATTTCATTTTTTCGACCATGCTCCATTCTTTCTTTGATTCTATCTGTGGGCTCCGACTTTGCCTTCTCAAACTTGACAAAATCATAGTGTTCTTGTTGCTTCTTTAGGGTGTCAAGTCCGAGGGCAGTAAACAGTGTACTTCCTGTAGCTACGGCGGACTTGCGCAATTCATGCCATTGAGGACACAGTTGTTTCATTAACCGTAACTGATCATCGCTGAATATATGGTCCTCAATTTGTTTTAGGTGTCGATAGTTTGTTTGAACAGACAAATCAAGGATACTTTCAGAACAAAATTCTAAACAAGCATTCATTTCTGCGCAGACTTGAATGATTCCATCAACAGTATTCAGAGTTCTCTTAACACAAGCATCCAGATCATAAATGTGTGTTGAGATTGCACTAATAACATTGCATAGACTAGAAGTCTTCCAATTACTTCCCGCTATATCTTTGAATTTTGCCAATGTCGTTTGTTTAGAAACCCTCATCTGTCTCAAATCTTTCAATCTCTCGCTCAGCAAAGTGACAAGTTTCCTTAGCTTTTCTGTAAGACAACTTTTTATCGATGGAAGAAAAGACTGGAGTAGAAAATTAGTGTCCACGTTATCAAGGGTCTTTAAAACCGATTCTGTATGCAAAATTTCATCTTGAAGACGATTTTGTTTTTCGCGAAGTGTAGGTTTTTGTTCGTGTCCAAAGAGGTCAACATCTCCTAGAATTCCTGTGGTACTGCCATTTATTTTTTTGCCATCCAAGCACAACTTGTATGTTTTCAATGTTGAGGACTGTTCTGCTATGAGATGAATCATATGTTGAAGAATACCTGGCTTTATATCATCTGGCGGCATCGGCCCTTCCATTTTTTTCTTCACTTTTTGAATTGGGACCGCAAAATTTATTTCCGATTCTGCGGGATTAAAACATCCCCTCTTAGAATCATTAATTATAATTTCTCCCCTGTTTTTCGGTCCACTCATAAAGCGAAGAAAACGCCCATGAAACAATTTATATCCAGTTCTCCAGAACCTTGAAACGACATCGTCATAACGCATGGTAGTTGTGCTTTCTGAGCTGTACCACCGCACAACGTCCAGAAAAAGTAGGTATGCTATATTTTTCATTGGAAAACTTCCAGCTGCCACCATTTCATGAAATTTTTTCCACACTTCGTACAAACCATGTTCTCGCATTGAAGACAAAACCAGTGGTAACATGCGCATAATTGTGTCATCATCGGATTCTGTTTGTTGTACATTATTTTCCCATGATATAGGAAAAAATTCTTCTTCAAATGCAGAGCAATCATTTTCACATATAGAGTTTGTGGCTACTGTTTTCTGATATGCTGACGTTTTTCTTTTCTTAGCCAAAGGGCTTCTAATTATTACAACGGGATCCTCATTTTCACGCTTGACAACTTGAATTTTTAGATTTCCTGGCTCATCGTTTAATACTTTAATTTTCTGGTTTTTTTCAGCAATATCACGAGGAACAATAAAGAATGTGTGGGTTCTATAACCTAATTTCCCCGTCGTTATATTAAGCTCTTTTGATCTCACTTTTAACACATCTTTTGAATGTTGTGTAATCGAATGCTCTACTATGTTTTTAAAAGATGCATCTCCGGTTGTACACCGATAGCAGGCAAACTGCTCCATTTTTTCTAGAATATGAAAAATGCCATATCTTTGAATTATCCAAACCGTACCATTTGCACAATTTATATTTTAGCATCCAAACCGGAATAATTTATTTATCCAAACCGTACTACTTATTCAGCAGGTGCATGAAGTTATTGCTCTTTTTATACATTTTAATGTATTAAACAGATATCGAAAAGACTTGTTTTGGTAAGTGTAATGTTTTAAATTAATTTTGGCCGCTTCAGATTTTTAGTAAGTGTTATATTATCTACGAAATCCCGAAATAGATCTTGGTTTTTGCGTTAAAATGACACGTAAACGATAGATTTTCCTACTAATAAGTCGTTTTTACTTACGCTAAACAAAAACAACACTCACTTTTTTAAACTACAAAACCTTTAGAAAAATATGAATGATTAATTAGATATTTCAATATGTTATTTACCTCATTGTCGAAAGAAAAAACAACACATTACTCGTTGTTTTTGCAATGGATACGCCATTTTCACTTTATCCAAACGCGTCACAACCGGCGCGGATACACGACAGTGATACACTAGCGTCTTTTAATTTCATACATTTTAATACAGGAAAGATTGGTAGCAAACCTTTTACATTAATTTGTAAACAATGAACAGATTGTGTTCTACATCTATATGAATAAATCATGTGTACATAAAATAGGAAAGTTGAAAGGTGACTGGGCGATGAATGTTCACAAAAAATTGTTTTGTTTTTCCTAGACCGTTTTCCTATACTACAAATTTAATAATACACATCAATAGTGATCATTAAAAGAATGGTGAATATCATGAATATGGTAGGATGTTTTAATAAACTAATTTAATCAATTTAATACATTAATGTATTTGAATATATAATACTGAGAAGGAGGGGGCGGAACAATTGAACATTGAAACAAATAATCGACATCATTCTAATTTGATAGAGAAAATTTGTAGGAATACAAAATTAAGGTGTAATATCCCTCTGCTACTAATTTTGCCATATATTTTTCAAACAAATTCATATTGATTTTCATCAAATTCAATATCAATCGATTCTTATGAAACAAAGTTTAAATGATGAAGCGCTGCTAGATTTTTCAAAAATTGATAAAATGTCAAATCATGATATGAAGAAAACTAGACATAGTGATTAGAAAAAGCAAAATTTTACTATCACAGCTTAAAATTAAAAATCTAAAATATATATGAAAATAATATATAGTTATATACATTTTCAATTCATATTACAAAACATATTGAAGCGCTGCATTTTAGTTCAGAATAGCACTTTGTTGTATAGGTTTGCAACAAAAATTGCTTCAATCAGCAAGAGTTATCTTTCTTCATCATAGACTTTTGAAGGTTTTACATACAGTGCATGATAAATTGCCACAGTTTCTAAACTGTCAGAAAAGGTTTTCTGTTTTTAAATTTGGATAAGATAATAGTAAATGGATATATATTTAAGAAATTCTAAACATGTAAACCAGAGCATTTTGTTATGTAACACAAAACGGGGATCAAGTGAATAATCTTTCATTAATTTGTACAATGATATCATCATGAAAGTAGAGCCAGAGCATAACAATCCGAGAGACCCCTTTGCATTGAAAGTTGTAATGCCTGCCCTTAATGACATTCCGGCAGAGTACCATGATAACTCAACTCGGGATGCTACTTCTTCAAGGCCGAGACAGACTGTCCGGCAAATTGCTGGTGAGTCTCTTAGCTGACCTGTATGTTCTTAATTATTTGATGGTGTAAATAAACAAAAAATACTATATATTCATTAAATGTACGGATATCAAAACGTTTTTAGAAAGCGTAGGCATTGTTCTTAAAAATAGATTTAAAAAAGTACTCGATATAGTCCGATTAAATTTTTTTACCAACATACTCAGAATTTTACATGTGATTTATACATAAAGTTTCAACAGAAATACTATAAAGAGCATATTTACATTCTGTGTGTTCTACTTCTGAACTTAGCATTGTGATTGTTCCTATCCCGTTGTAACATTTTATTTTTTAGGAAAACAAGTGGGAAGAGTCCCTGCAAACCTTTGCAGGGCCTTCTTCCACATGTTGGAGAGGAGGCTCGTGCAGAGCATAACTTGCAAATATATGGGTGTAGTTGGTCACAGTGCGCGTCCGGCTGTAAACCAGCGATACCAGAGGAATGCTGCGGGCGCAGACCGTCCAGGAGGGGGTGTTGACCTTAATTGCCAGTACCTGTTCCACGTGGAACATCGACATTTTGAAACGGCCATGAGATTGTTAGAGCAGTACGTCCCAATGAACGACCTGGATAGTAGAGTTTACGCGTGACACATTAAACGAAACACCGCAATGGTGCATATTTGAATCAAAGGATATTTCATTTGATATCATAATCCCATTGCCCTGCGATCAGAAATGAACTATAACAAATAATTATTATACGAAACAGCTTATTACAAATAAGTTTTTTTTTCAACTTTCACACTAACTTATGAGATTCTTTGTAAATAATTGCAAAGAATATTTGTAGCAATTTCTAGCAGAGAAATCATAAGATTTTAAGGTAACAGATTTTAGGTCTCTTGTGTCCTGGGATTTTTTATCATCAGTTAGTCTCAATGTACGAATTAGTGAATTTACATAGAAAAAAAATATCTCGAAATTTAACTTGTTATTCTCTTAAATACTGAGGTGGATATAGCATTATCAAATGTTTCGTAAATTTTGCGAAGTACATTTAATAAAATATATTAACATATTCCAGTGTCTTTGTTATAACCATAGGCGTCGGAACCGGGAACTTTTTGCAAAGTTAGACCTAACCATTAGACACATAGCATAATAGAGGATTCAGCCCCCCCCCCCCGCCCCCACTTTTTTTTCGCAGGAAATATAACTGTTCATTAATGTACGTTCGAAAGATTAAAAAGTTGAAGTCATAGGCATACAAGTACCCCCCCCCCCCTACCCGCACGGATTAGGATTTTCATGGTTTGGGGGGAAAATTATGGTAGGTAAGATTTTTTGTTTTGGAAGTATATGTTTACTCCCCCCCGTATTAGAATTTTCATGATTTTGGAATTAGGTTTTTTCTCTCTCAATATTTCTGAGGATCAGTCTAGCCCCCCCCCCCCCTCCCACTTTCAATTTGCTTTCGACGCCAGTGATAACACTACAAATCGATTTTGTATTCTACAGTCCAATACATTTTATCAATAACAATTTCAATATTTAGACGTACAATTGGTAAAAATTATTTAGAAAATAATGGTGTGATGAAATACGGCCGGGCATGCTCAAATATATCACATCATAAAGCCATTCGGAGTTCATTGGATTTGATCACCCTTGCAATATAACTATTTGATTATCTCATGATACTTAAGAAATTGATTTTCCTTATTCTTTAAAAACGCATTTCTCTCTGTTTTTATTCGTAACGACGCTGCAATTGAAAATCAAGAGGTGCATTATCACGCGACTTTTAAAACCTTGGTTAGAATGGGAAGTACATTTTGTTCTTTCTCCCTTTCATATTGCAGTCAAACGGACTTCCACGTAACCATGTGCAATTTGTACATGAATTTTCAAATAATCTCAACAAGAAAAGCGCGCATAACGTGCACAATGGGGTTTAAATAAAGCATGCGCAGCTATGGTACACGCCGGACAAAGTTTATGAACAAATCGTATTCCATTTAAAACCTTTATTACTGAATGACCAAAATGTATAATGTGCGAGATTCAAATGAAACAATTTTTTATAATTTCATATAATTATGAATATTTGTAGAACGTTTCCATTTACGAAGACTTTAGTAACCGCTTGTTTTGTGATAGGATTGTTAAGTGATTGAAAGGAACAGATACATTTTGTGTCTTAAAAATAGTTAAGTTCTGGGGTTTAAAATTGCTATATCTCTATTTCCTCCTCGCTATATTCTCAAATGCATTCTGAGCGGTCTATCTAGTGCTCTGCGTTGAAATTATGCAAAACAAACTGCTGAGTTCAAATACATCAAGGTCAACTAACGGGTTTCTCTATAAATCTGGTCAGCGCATTATCAACTTGCGCTGACCACACCCCCTGCTGATTTGCTTGTTTCTTCTCCCTCCCTTCTCGCATCTCGCTCACCGAGTAGAAGTATTACAACTACTGTTATGCCCAATAATAATACTGTATGTTATGTGCTCCTTTAAACAAGTCGATTGACATCCACTCAGTTATGTAATCGTAAATGGATTGCTCTCCACGGCTTCGGTACACTGATTTAAATCATTAAAAATTCAAAGTACCATTGTCATCGAACAAATTTAAATTTATGAAATCATGGGTTATCATATATCATGATGCCCGTGAATTATGCAAATAATGACCCCCCCCCCCCCATTATTTGCTTTATAATTATTAATTACCTGACTATTGCTTCTACAGAACATATAATACATAGCCTATGAACGTTATTAACAGTACAATTTAAACCTAATTATTTTCTTTTCCACGTTCAAGCTTATAATTATGCGATACTTTCCTGTAATAACTTGAAATGATTTAATTGTCAATAACACTAATGTATTAAAAAAGGTTTAATATGCGCATTCCATTTGCAGCGAAAATTGTTTTTTTTTCAATTGATACGTGTTTCCAACGGAATAATTTTGTTTAGGCAGGCAAGCCTTTTGAGAGCAATTACTTTAGTATATTAATAAATCATTTTGAATTGTGTTTAATAACTACAAAATCAGATCATTAAAATTTTAACGGTATAGCTAATCGATGTCGAAGGACTGTATATAGTCTTCATATTCGACACAAAACTGGCTTATATGAACTAATCAATGCATATTTTCCTTATAAATGGATGTAGTTCACACTGCTCAACGCATAATCGGAAGATTTCTCGCAACTCAAGAATTCGGTATTCCTTTTCATGTGTTTATATATTGTTTTGACGCATTAACAACATGCTGTAGATCTCAATTAAGATACAATTTATCTTTGCCTGCTGATTAAAAAGACTGATAAATTTATGTAAATACTCAATCCCTTGTCAAAGAAAAAAATGTGGGAGCGTGTAATTGGTTGTAAACTAGAATGACCTTATTCATTGAGGTGTTTATTATCCCGTTTTCCTTCATTAATTTATCAATTATCATGATTATTAGAATACAATGTTCATCAACTAGTTTGAGCGTTTTATCGCACTTGAGCGCGGATCTTGATATCTTAATACATGTATAAATCTTATCGGCCGTCAATGACTTTGTGTTCATATAAGAAAATATAAACATGGGTATAGGTTAATTTCTTTAATTTCCTCGGGGCGTAGCCAGTTCCAAAAAAGTCCGAAGGACCTTCCATTTTTGCCTATATTTTTGTAATGTTCATCTTATAAGTGCTATAAGACGTATGTCGAAATTGAATTGATAGAGTAAGATGCACGCTCCGACCGAAATTATCACCTCATAATATTACTATCATGTATAAGCAATTGTATGATCAAATAATTTTAAAAATAGTCATCGATGAAATGTATTGAACTTTACATTAAAAAATTAATTGGTGGTGTTTTCACAGACAAATGCACTGGAAAGTGGAAATATTTAAAGTTATCTCAAATACAATTTAGAATAGGATTGTGGAAATAAGGTTTTAAGTCAGAATATTCATTGCAGCAATAATGACGTCTAGAATCTACCTTTTTGTAGTTTCGTGTGATTATCAATAGTGTCGAGTTTTTCTCCGGTCTAATATTACATCAACCTGTACCCTATTCTGTAGGATTTATAAAACTCTTTGACCTGTACGAATAACGGATTTAACTTTCTCCTTTATTTTGGTTTGTCTATACAAAACATTTCTTATTGTTTAGTTAATATTTTAGAAGAGCAGGACATTTCTTTTTCGTCGAGCTAGCCAATTTTCATTTGGTAAAATAGCTTTTTATATTTTTTTCACACAGCCGTTTAAGCAGATCGTTTATTAATCAGAAACATGTTTAAGTATTAATTTAGCCAGATGATCAATCCTATCGGCAGACTTAAATTGTTAGAACTCGTAGCTAATTATTTTGCACGTTCTTAAAAACTGAAATAAGATATCACATCAAATAATCAAGAACAACAGACAGATCGAAAGGTCACAGCATGGGGGCATTTGCAGCTCGTACAATTATTCAACAGGACCCTGTAAAAAACGGCACCTTGCAGATTCAAAGTGGCTCGACTTTTATCACGGGCATATTTGCATTTTGGACGGTGGTGGTGAGATGGGAGGAGGGTGTGGGGGGGGGGGGCTAACACACACAAGGTGTCAAGTAGTGGGGGGGGGGGGGGTGAGCTAACACACACAAGGTGTCAGCGGGTGATCCAGGAATTCTGCTTTAACAATGTTAACGATAACTTTGATTGCATGCAATAAAACACGTCATGCTAAGGAAACTTTTTCTTTGAAACGTTGAACTTACAAAATTTATTCATGTAAATAGGGCAAACATCACATTACGGCGCATGCTTAACAATGTATCTGCGTTGTTCATTCGTAGTTATTTTATGTTTAAATAATCTTTATGTTATTTAAAAAAGAAAAAAAAACCCGTTCAGATAAAACTAAACTATGTGCGTTGCATCGTATTTTGTTTTCAATATTAATCGTGTATTATCTCGAATTTTTTTTTCTGGAATGTTCGCTACAACTTCTTTTTGCTGAGCATATATCCCGCTATTACTATAGTTCAACTATTTTTAAAACTTTATTATTTTTTAAAATCATTTTTGTCGTTTGTATGTTTCTTCCGCATAAAAAGAGAACCATAGATAATATTTCTGTAATTTACAGAAGATCCGTGCATTACTCAGAGATGTACAAGTTATCTCCCGTAACTTCTTCGTGATGAGGAATGGGGGTCCGATTTTTAGTGTACATTCGCAGAGAAATTAAGGCATTCGAGGGTAAAGGAATAGTATATAACACTAAAGGAGACTTTGAAGTTTTGTATAAAATAATTCTTATCCATGGGAAAATTCTTAAATTTGAATAATCAAACAGAATGTCCACTTACCCTTCACTGGCGGTACTTTCTTCTTCCGTTTCCATGATTTCTGATTGGCGCCACTGACCGAACTGACCCTGCGTTATCAGTACCGGTGATACTTAATGCAAAGCTGACGTCATAATGAGATACAAAGCGTCCACAGTCTTACAAACTCGATTTTTGTTCAGTATTACGATATTCTGTAATATAGTTTCCCACCCCTTGCTATCTTACAAGTTCTCGTAATATAAATTCATTACGAAAATTCGTAATTTAAGGTCTATATTATTTTATTTTGTAATATTACAACTTTTCGTAATATTATCATTTTAAGTAATATTACGATTTTTCATAATGGACTGGACTGTTGTATGATATCAATATAGGGATACATTGTCTTGAGTCAAATGAGATATTAGGTGGGTTTTTTTTTTCAATTTGTGTTCCCATATCTGCTCCCTCAGAATAGAAAAGCCTTATTCAATTTTAAACATTTGAAATGTTATAAGTTTTAAACGATTATAACTAAGTCTATAATTTGTAATTGTCTTGGTCACATTTCCCCCAATTATAATTCATTCAGCTCTGTGAACGAGCTATAGAAAGAGAAATAAAAATATTCCATCAAAATATTCTCTGGCCTAAAACATCAAATATGTAATGTACATGTACTGAACAAGTACATACAATTTAGTTATATTTGAAAAAAGAATTAATCCATCGGGAGGGGGTGGGGGGAATAGTCATGTAGATATTGCCTCATAAATACTATATCATTATGATACATTTCTTGTAATATTTTGTAAAGGTTTTCTTTACTTTTTTGTCCCCTGCTTCAAAAGAGCCCTGGGGTTCAGTTCGTTCCGTTCAAATTTTCTTTTTTTATATTTGAATTTAAATAAGGGTATCGCCTTCCAACATAAATTGGGACCCAGCACCACCTCCCTTGTTGTTACATGCCTCAATAATTGTGAGTTAACAGAAACAAAGTGATATTATTTTCTACAGAAGTTATCTCTCTTATCAGAGGGACATTCCACCTTAAATGAATTGGCCTACTATGTGCTTTAATAAAAAATCATATATTTATGCATACATATAATATTCTTTAGATTGAAGTGTGAACCTAAACATTATTTTTGTTCCGTCGATTACTTGAGTAACAGAAAGGCATAAGGCCTAAGAAAAAAAATTGTTTGTTTCCGCTTTCCCGACCGACCCTAGCTTTTACCCCCCGACTCAAAACTTTTTTTTAAAGGATTTTTGATGGAAAATCTTTTAGTTTCGTTTTTATCCAATTTGGAAAATAAAAATAATCAAAATTTTGGTCACAAAAATGCTTGAAGCAGTTACTCTTCTCAAATCAGTGTAACTTAAACGTTTTGTTTCAAAATGGCTGTATGTTTCCATGTGTTGTAGATTTTATTAATGCTCTCATCATTGGCAGAGGAAGGATCTGCTATATAATATCATTTTTGTGTTTTCTTAAGACCAGCTTAATAGTCAGGAATGATATTAAAAGTATTTCTCATTTTATACCATTTATACCATACCAGTATCTAACCGGCATGTATGGATACTGCAATATTAAAGGGAAAAAACATATTTGAAAAAATAAAAAAATTCCGACCAACCGACCTTACTTTTTTTCATCATGAAAGAGTGAAAGCGGAAACAAACTATTTTTTTTTGTTAGGCCTAAACCAGTGTTTTATTCAGAGCATTGTATACGTTGTATGCATGTATGTAAACCAAGCCGGAATAGATTGTGGGACGTCAAAATAATTTATTTTCTTGGTTTTCAATACAAAAGAGTTCTACATCATGTCAGCCTCCTGTAAATACAATTTTTCACTTCAAACGTGCATTATAGCTTAATTATGTAGTTTATTTTCAAAACAGCATGACCATGTGTGATAATTTAAAACGCTTTATTAATATAAATAAAATGCATTTTTGACTTTCCTTCCGCTTTAAGTATTGTACCTTGATATTTCAAATACTCGGATATCTCAAAGTTTTAAACAGTCCCATCTAGTTCGAGATAACGAAGTTTGACTGTTTTTTATACGAACTCTTTTAAAAACAGGCAAAAATACAGACGTTATCAGTTTCAGAGAGCAGTGATACGGAATCTGAAAACCACAGTGTGGTGATCCGGAAAATCAGACCAAACTCTGTAAAATTAACGGGATATCATCAAGTACTAGAATGTAACAGTTGATGGTCTCTTTACAGGTTCCCAGGCTGTGTCTGACTGTGCTGTGTACTGAAAGATCAAAGAGAGAATACATGTGGTATAGTATTCATGTAATATCATCATGTTCATGTAGCTATACTATGTATTTTTAGGTCACCTGAGTCACTCAGGAGACCCATTGCTATCTCACGTTTGTCGTCGTGTGTCATTTGTAGACATTTTAGTATACATCTTTTAAATGGGTATAAGGGCAGTGGTCATTGTGTTAGTCCTGGGGTAAGAACTGTTGCCCGAAACCATAGGCGGAGGTCAACGGATGTGTGAAATGTATTTTGATAGCAATTATAGTCTGTTCTTTACATGGGGTAAAGACACAACTGCATTTTATCCATGTTTTATAACCACATTATAAAAAGTTACATTCTGTATTTCATAGGTGAATTGTAAATAAGAACATACTGAAGATATGTGTCACATTTGAAAAACAGTGTTTCAATAGAATCAGACAGAAGGCAAATCCTGTGTCGGCCCTCATTTCTATAACTAAGTTATGGTGATGTGTGTGTGGAGAGAGAGAGAGAGAGAGAGAGAGAGAGAGAGAGAGAGATTACATGTCTAAGAGAAATAGCAGTGTGCGAAATTAACGGTAGACAGATAGACAAAATCTATAGAAAATACGCCCGGTCTATAGTAACTCGAATATTTGTAGACCAACTTGTCTATTAGAACGAACGCAGCCTATCGTCTAGTCGATTGAACGTTTTACTCAATACCTTTTTAAATACACTGCGATAAGAAGCAGAATGTATAAATTGCCATGTGCTATTTAAAAGTAAAAAACAATATTCAGAGCATGTCATTTTTTGACAAACTGATGTATTCACAAGGTGCTAGACCTTGGAAAAAACCACCATTCTAGTTTTCGCATTCGTGAACCCAGACTGCACACCTGGGCCCGGTTTTTCGAAAGGTGGTTAAATTTAACACTGTGTTAAGGATAACGACATGTTAAATCCTAATCAAGTGATTAGCTAACGCAGTGGTTAAATTCTGTTGATCAAAAGCAATTTAACGCATTGGTTAGCTAACACTGTGTTAACCGAGTTAACCACTTGGTAATCACTTGGTTACCCATAATTCATCTCTACTTCCTATATATGAAGAAAAAAGAAGATTTTGCTTTGGGATTTCAATAAGTTTGAATTTAGTGAAATATTATTGATATAATTATATGTTGAACATCTATATCATTTCCAGGGTTCCGATCCTATATAGTATGCAATTTTCCAAATTAATCCTTTCTTTTCTTGTTGTCTATATAACACCGTTAAAGTACAATGTAATAGCTTCAAAATACCATTATAAATTCCTTTCAATGTGTACCGGTAAATCAATTAGGTACATGTATCATAAAATACAGTTCAAAGGCTCAACAAATTTTCTAATTAATTTATAGGGTTTAACTTACACTCATATTCTATGAAAAGACAATTTGTCTTGGAATAAGAAAGCTTATGCAATTTTTAGAAAAAGTATACTGCATATTGCCAATTTCATTGAGGTTTGAGAAATATATGGTCATTTAAGTGAACCCACCATTTCCACTTTACTCTATTTAACATAGATTCATATGGATCTTCTTCAGCAAAACATCTTTACTTAATATTTAAGAGGTCAATTGTTGTTCAACCTCTTTTAATAGGAAACCTTATTCAATACTGCATATATCTACATGATATTATCATTCTAAAAGCACCACATCACTTAGAAATACCCTTGCATGCATACCCTCCTCCTATGTATTGATTTTCATAAAAAGCAGTGGTTTGAAATCTTTCACCTAATATTATGAAACTTGTGGCAATTTCCTAGTGTCAATTCTCACACATATTTGAAAACATGTATCACCGACACTAAACATTGACCTATTTTGAAAATTGGATGAATTGTAGCATTTTAGAGACAAACATCCATGCCGTCCCGCATGTGATTTCTTGTTTAAATTTCTTAAAAAGCAAGCTTAACAATCATATTTAATAAAAATCTACTCCCTTTCCAACCATGATAAAATAAATAATGTCTGCCTTAATTTTATTACAATAAAATTCAAACACACCCGGGTAGCTGGAGACAGATAAGAAATCCAAGAAAAATGTTCAAATTTTACATGTTTTTCTGTTAAATGCATAAATACAATACAAAGATAAAAATATGGTTGCTTCTTGTTCATTTCAAAAGTAGTTATTATAGCAGATGTTATTTTAATTTATGTAAAATGTACATTTTCATATCCTACATGCAATTTAAATTGAGACAATTGGAAGGAATGGGTGATTTTTCAACTATATATATGTAAAATTTCACCTTTGGACAGGAAGGAGCTAAAAACTTGAATTTTTTTTTTTACATTTTGTATTCAATGATAACTGCATTTGTCTTCATGTAAACTTTGAAAGAAAAATATGCCTTAAATAAAAGGATAAGAGGCTTACTAGTATTAAATGCATATTTTTATACCAGGACATTATAGACAAAAACATACAAAATAAATGTATTAAATATTTAATCTATCATGGATAATTAAAGACAACAATTTGTCATTAAAAACACAACAAAATAACATTTACACCTAAAAGCTGTGATAAACAAAAACTGAGTCATCTATATGTAACATTCTGTGTATACTTAATGTTTATTTATTCGGTATTTCATATTTGGATGAAAATCTCTATTATATTATAAAAGTACAAATATAAAGTAATCAACATACTCTTTTACATGAGAGAGAGAGAGAGAAAGAGAGAGAGAGAGAGAGAGAGAGAGAGAGAGAGAGAGAGAGAGAGAGAGAGAGAATAAACATAGATTGAAGGTACATGTTTGAGAGTAAGCAGTAATTAATATAGTAAATGTAGATTTTACGAGTTTGAGAAAAGGTTAATAAAGCAACTAAGAAAAAAATCAGACACTATGTTTACATAAATAAACCAAAAAATATGGATCAACATATAATTATACCCCCGCTCCAAAGGAGAGGGGGTATACTGTTTTACCCTTGTGTGTCTGTCCGTCTGTCTGTCTGTCTGTCCGTCTGTCTGTCTGTCTGTCTGTCCGTCCGTAACAAAAATTTCTGTCACATTTATCTCAGCAACAATTTATCGCAGATGCTTGAAATTTTTACACAGTGTTTGTTAAGGCATGCCATATCATGGGAAATATGGGAAATATTTTTGTACCAATCAAACGTCAACTTCCTGTTAAATGACGACTTTGCTTATTTTTTAACCAAAATTTTCGTCAAAGATTTCTCAGCAACTATTTATCGCAGATGCTTGAAATTTTTACACAATGTTTGTTTAGGCATGCCATATTATGGGATATATTTCTGTACCAATCAGACGTCAACTTATTGTTAAATGACGACTTTGTTTATTTTTAGCCAAAATTTTCAAACAAATTTTCCTCAAAGATTTCTCAGCAGCTATTAATCGCAGATGCTTGGAATTTTAACACACTATTTAATTAGGCATGCCATATTATGGGATATATTTCTGTACCAATCGGATGCCAGCTTTCTGTTAAATGTCGAACTTAGCATTGTGATTGTTCCTATCCCGTTGTAACATTTTATTTTTTAGGAAAACAAGTGGGAAGAGTCCCTGCAAACCTTTGCAGGGCCTTCTTCCACATGTTGGAGAGGAGGCTCGTGCAGAGCATAACTTGCAAATATATGGGTGTAGTTGGTCACAGTGCGCGTCCGGCTGTAAACCAGCGATACCAGAGGAATGCTGCGGGCGCAGACCGTCCAGGAGGGGGTGTTGACCTTAATTGCCAGTACCTGTTCCACGTGGAACATCGACATTTTGAAACGGCCATGAGATTGTTAGAGCAGTACGTCCCAATGAACGACCTGGATAGTAGAGTTTACGCGTGACACATTAAACGAAACACCGCAATGGTGCATATTTGAATCAAAGGATATTTCATTTGATATCATAATCCCATTGCCCTGCGATCAGAAATGAACTATAACAAATAATTATTATACGAAACAGCTTATTACAAATAAGTTTTTTTTTCAACTTTCACACTAACTTATGAGATTCTTTGTAAATAATTGCAAAGAATATTTGTAGCAATTTCTAGCAGAGAAATCATAAGATTTTAAGGTAACAGATTTTAGGTCTCTTGTGTCCTGGGATTTTTTATCATCAGTTAGTCTCAATGTACGAATTAGTGAATTTACATAGAAAAAAAATATCTCGAAATTTAACTTGTTATTCTCTTAAATACTGAGGTGGATATAGCATTATCAAATGTTTCGTAAATTTTGCGAAGTACATTTAATAAAATATATTAACATATTCCAGTGTCTTTGTTATAACCATAGGCGTCGGAACCGGGAACTTTTTGCAAAGTTAGACCTAACCATTAGACACATAGCATAATAGAGGATTCAGCCCCCCCCCCCCCCGCCCCCACTTTTTTTTCGCAGGAAATATAACTGTTCATTAATGTACGTTCGAAAGATTAAAAAGTTGAAGTCATAGGCATACAAGTACCCCCCCCCCCCTACCCGCACGGATTAGGATTTTCATGGTTTGGGGGGAAAATTATGGTAGGTAAGATTTTTTGTTTTGGAAGTATATGTTTACTCCCCCCCGTATTAGAATTTTCATGATTTTGGAATTAGGTTTTTTCTCTCTCAATATTTCTGAGGATCAGTCTAGCCCCCCCCCCCTCCCACTTTCAATTTGCTTTCGACGCCAGTGATAACACTACAAATCGATTTTGTATTCTACAGTCCAATACATTTTATCAATAACAATTTCAATATTTAGACGTACAATTGGTAAAAATTATTTAGAAAATAATGGTGTGATGAAATACGGCCGGGCATGCTCAAATATATCACATCATAAAGCCATTCGGAGTTCATTGGATTTGATCACCCTTGCAATATAACTATTTGATTATCTCATGATACTTAAGAAATTGATTTTCCTTATTCTTTAAAAACGCATTTCTCTCTGTTTTTATTCGTAACGACGCTGCAATTGAAAATCAAGAGGTGCATTATCACGCGACTTTTAAAACCTTGGTTAGAATGGGAAGTACATTTTGTTCTTTCTCCCTTTCATATTGCAGTCAAACGGACTTCCACGTAACCATGTGCAATTTGTACATGAATTTTCAAATAATCTCAACAAGAAAAGCGCGCATAACGTGCACAATGGGGTTTAAATAAAGCATGCGCAGCTATGGTACACGCCGGACAAAGTTTATGAACAAATCGTATTCCATTTAAAACCTTTATTACTGAATGACCAAAATGTATAATGTGCGAGATTCAAATGAAACAATTTTTTATAATTTCATATAATTATGAATATTTGTAGAACGTTTCCATTTACGAAGACTTTAGTAACCGCTTGTTTTGTGATAGGATTGTTAAGTGATTGAAAGGAACAGATACATTTTGTGTCTTAAAAATAGTTAAGTTCTGGGGTTTAAAATTGCTATATCTCTATTTCCTCCTCGCTATATTCTCAAATGCATTCTGAGCGGTCTATCTAGTGCTCTGCGTTGAAATTATGCAAAACAAACTGCTGAGTTCAAATACATCAAGGTCAACTAACGGGTTTCTCTATAAATCTGGTCAGCGCATTATCAACTTGCGCTGACCACACCCCCTGCTGATTTGCTTGTTTCTTCTCCCTCCCTTCTCGCATCTCGCTCACCGAGTAGAAGTATTACAACTACTGTTATGCCCAATAATAATACTGTATGTTATGTGCTCCTTTAAACAAGTCGATTGACATCCACTCAGTTATGTAATCGTAAATGGATTGCTCTCCACGGCTTCGGTACACTGATTTAAATCATTAAAAATTCAAAGTACCATTGTCATCGAACAAATTTAAATTTATGAAATCATGGGTTATCATATATCATGATGCCCGTGAATTATGCAAATAATGACCCCCCCCCCCATTATTTGCTTTATAATTATTAATTACCTGACTATTGCTTCTACAGAACATATAATACATAGCCTATGAACGTTATTAACAGTACAATTTAAACCTAATTATTTTCTTTTCCACGTTCAAGCTTATAATTATGCGATACTTTCCTGTAATAACTTGAAATGATTTAATTGTCAATAACACTAATGTATTAAAAAAGGTTTAATATGCGCATTCCATTTGCAGCGAAAATTGTTTTTTTTTCAATTGATACGTGTTTCCAACGGAATAATTTTGTTTAGGCAGGCAAGCCTTTTGAGAGCAATTACTTTAGTATATTAATAAATCATTTTGAATTGTGTTTAATAACTACAAAATCAGATCATTAAAATTTTAACGGTATAGCTAATCGATGTCGAAGGACTGTATATAGTCTTCATATTCGACACAAAACTGGCTTATATGAACTAATCAATGCATATTTTCCTTATAAATGGATGTAGTTCACACTGCTCAACGCATAATCGGAAGATTTCTCGCAACTCAAGAATTCGGTATTCCTTTTCATGTGTTTATATATTGTTTTGACGCATTAACAACATGCTGTAGATCTCAATTAAGATACAATTTATCTTTGCCTGCTGATTAAAAAGACTGATAAATTTATGTAAATACTCAATCCCTTGTCAAAGAAAAAAATGTGGGAGCGTGTAATTGGTTGTAAACTAGAATGACCTTATTCATTGAGGTGTTTATTATCCCGTTTTCCTTCATTAATTTATCAATTATCATGATTATTAGAATACAATGTTCATCAACTAGTTTGAGCGTTTTATCGCACTTGAGCGCGGATCTTGATATCTTAATACATGTATAAATCTTATCGGCCGTCAATGACTTTGTGTTCATATAAGAAAATATAAACATGGGTATAGGTTAATTTCTTTAATTTCCTCGGGGCGTAGCCAGTTCCAAAAAAGTCCGAAGGACCTTCCATTTTTGCCTATATTTTTGTAATGTTCATCTTATAAGTGCTATAAGACGTATGTCGAAATTGAATTGATAGAGTAAGATGCACGCTCCGACCGAAATTATCACCTCATAATATTACTATCATGTATAAGCAATTGTATGATCAAATAATTTTAAAAATAGTCATCGATGAAATGTATTGAACTTTACATTAAAAAATTAATTGGTGGTGTTTTCACAGACAAATGCACTGGAAAGTGGAAATATTTAAAGTTATCTCAAATACAATTTAGAATAGGATTGTGGAAATAAGGTTTTAAGTCAGAATATTCATTGCAGCAATAATGACGTCTAGAATCTACCTTTTTGTAGTTTCGTGTGATTATCAATAGTGTCGAGTTTTTCTCCGGTCTAATATTACATCAACCTGTACCCTATTCTGTAGGATTTATAAAACTCTTTGACCTGTACGAATAACGGATTTAACTTTCTCCTTTATTTTGGTTTGTCTATACAAAACATTTCTTATTGTTTAGTTAATATTTTAGAAGAGCAGGACATTTCTTTTTCGTCGAGCTAGCCAATTTTCATTTGGTAAAATAGCTTTTTATATTTTTTTCACACAGCCGTTTAAGCAGATCGTTTATTAATCAGAAACATGTTTAAGTATTAATTTAGCCAGATGATCAATCCTATCGGCAGACTTAAATTGTTAGAACTCGTAGCTAATTATTTTGCACGTTCTTAAAAACTGAAATAAGATATCACATCAAATAATCAAGAACAACAGACAGATCGAAAGGTCACAGCATGGGGGCATTTGCAGCTCGTACAATTATTCAACAGGACCCTGTAAAAAACGGCACCTTGCAGATTCAAAGTGGCTCGACTTTTATCACGGGCATATTTGCATTTTGGACGGTGGTGGTGAGATGGGAGGAGGGTGTGGGGGGGGGGGCTAACACACACAAGGTGTCAAGTAGTGGGGGGGGGTGAGCTAACACACACAAGGTGTCAGCGGGTGATCCAGGAATTCTGCTTTAACAATGTTAACGATAACTTTGATTGCATGCAATAAAACACGTCATGCTAAGGAAACTTTTTCTTTGAAACGTTGAACTTACAAAATTTATTCATGTAAATAGGGCAAACATCACATTACGGCGCATGCTTAACAATGTATCTGCGTTGTTCATTCGTAGTTATTTTATGTTTAAATAATCTTTATGTTATTTAAAAAAGAAAAAAAAACCCGTTCAGATAAAACTAAACTATGTGCGTTGCATCGTATTTTGTTTTCAATATTAATCGTGTATTATCTCGAATTTTTTTTTTCTGGAATGTTCGCTACAACTTCTTTTTGCTGAGCATATATCCCGCTATTACTATAGTTCAACTATTTTTAAAACTTTATTATTTTTTAAAATCATTTTTGTCGTTTGTATGTTTCTTCCGCATAAAAAGAGAACCATAGATAATATTTCTGTAATTTACAGAAGATCCGTGCATTACTCAGAGATGTACAAGTTATCTCCCGTAACTTCTTCGTGATGAGGAATGGGGGTCCGATTTTTAGTGTACATTCGCAGAGAAATTAAGGCATTCGAGGGTAAAGGAATAGTATATAACACTAAAGGAGACTTTGAAGTTTTGTATAAAATAATTCTTATCCATGGGAAAATTCTTAAATTTGAATAATCAAACAGAATGTCCACTTACCCTTCACTGGCGGTACTTTCTTCTTCCGTTTCCATGATTTCTGATTGGCGCCACTGACCGAACTGACCCTGCGTTATCAGTACCGGTGATACTTAATGCAAAGCTGACGTCATAATGAGATACAAAGCGTCCACAGTCTTACAAACTCGATTTTTGTTCAGTATTACGATATTCTGTAATATAGTTTCCCACCCCTTGCTATCTTACAAGTTCTCGTAATATAAATTCATTACGAAAATTCGTAATTTAAGGTCTATATTATTTTATTTTGTAATATTACAACTTTTCGTAATATTATCATTTTAAGTAATATTACGATTTTTCATAATGGACTGGACTGTTGTATGATATCAAT
Source organism: Magallana angulata (assembly GCF_025612915.1). Classification (NCBI taxonomy): domain Eukaryota; kingdom Metazoa; phylum Mollusca; class Bivalvia; order Ostreida; family Ostreidae; genus Magallana; species Magallana angulata. Next base: position 908,811 of record NC_069112.1, on the reverse strand, counting down.
ATAGGGATACATTGTCTTGAGTCAAATGAGATATTAGGTGGGTTTTTTTTTTCAATTTGTGTTCCCATATCTGCTCCCTCAGAATAGAAAAGCCTTATTCAATTTTAAACATTTGAAATGTTATAAGTTTTAAACGATTATAACTAAGTCTATAATTTGTAATTGTCTTGGTCACATTTCCCCCAATTATAATTCATTCAGCTCTGTGAACGAGCTATAGAAAGAGAAATAAAAATATTCCATCAAAATATTCTCTGGCCTAAAACATCAAATATGTAATGTACATGTACTGAACAAGTACATACAATTTAGTTATATTTGAAAAAAGAATTAATCCATCGGGAGGGGGTGGGGGGAATAGTCATGTAGATATTGCCTCATAAATACTATATCATTATGATACATTTCTTGTAATATTTTGTAAAGGTTTTCTTTACTTTTTTGTCCCCTGCTTCAAAAGAGCCCTGGGGTTCAGTTCGTTCCGTTCAAATTTTCTTTTTTTATATTTGAATTTAAATAAGGGTATCGCCTTCCAACATAAATTGGGACCCAGCACCACCTCCCTTGTTGTTACATGCCTCAATAATTGTGAGTTAACAGAAACAAAGTGATATTATTTTCTACAGAAGTTATCTCTCTTATCAGAGGGACATTCCACCTTAAATGAATTGGCCTACTATGTGCTTTAATAAAAAATCATATATTTATGCATACATATAATATTCTTTAGATTGAAGTGTGAACCTAAACATTATTTTTGTTCCGTCGATTACTTGAGTAACAGAAAGGCATAAGGCCTAAGAAAAAAAATTGTTTGTTTCCGCTTTCCCGACCGACCCTAGCTTTTACCCCCCGACTCAAAACTTTTTTTTAAAGGATTTTTGATGGAAAATCTTTTAGTTTCGTTTTTATCCAATTTGGAAAATAAAAATAATCAAAATTTTGGTCACAAAAATGCTTGAAGCAGTTACTCTTCTCAAATCAGTGTAACTTAAACGTTTTGTTTCAAAATGGCTGTATGTTTCCATGTGTTGTAGATTTTATTAATGCTCTCATCATTGGCAGAGGAAGGATCTGCTATATAATATCATTTTTGTGTTTTCTTAAGACCAGCTTAATAGTCAGGAATGATATTAAAAGTATTTCTCATTTTATACCATTTATACCATACCAGTATCTAACCGGCATGTATGGATACTGCAATATTAAAGGGAAAAAACATATTTGAAAAAATAAAAAAATTCCGACCAACCGACCTTACTTTTTTTCATCATGAAAGAGTGAAAGCGGAAACAAACTATTTTTTTTTGTTAGGCCTAAACCAGTGTTTTATTCAGAGCATTGTATACGTTGTATGCATGTATGTAAACCAAGCCGGAATAGATTGTGGGACGTCAAAATAATTTATTTTCTTGGTTTTCAATACAAAAGAGTTCTACATCATGTCAGCCTCCTGTAAATACAATTTTTCACTTCAAACGTGCATTATAGCTTAATTATGTAGTTTATTTTCAAAACAGCATGACCATGTGTGATAATTTAAAACGCTTTATTAATATAAATAAAATGCATTTTTGACTTTCCTTCCGCTTTAAGTATTGTACCTTGATATTTCAAATACTCGGATATCTCAAAGTTTTAAACAGTCCCATCTAGTTCGAGATAACGAAGTTTGACTGTTTTTTATACGAACTCTTTTAAAAACAGGCAAAAATACAGACGTTATCAGTTTCAGAGAGCAGTGATACGGAATCTGAAAACCACAGTGTGGTGATCCGGAAAATCAGACCAAACTCTGTAAAATTAACGGGATATCATCAAGTACTAGAATGTAACAGTTGATGGTCTCTTTACAGGTTCCCAGGCTGTGTCTGACTGTGCTGTGTACTGAAAGATCAAAGAGAGAATACATGTGGTATAGTATTCATGTAATATCATCATGTTCATGTAGCTATACTATGTATTTTTAGGTCACCTGAGTCACTCAGGAGACCCATTGCTATCTCACGTTTGTCGTCGTGTGTCATTTGTAGACATTTTAGTATACATCTTTTAAATGGGTATAAGGGCAGTGGTCATTGTGTTAGTCCTGGGGTAAGAACTGTTGCCCGAAACCATAGGCGGAGGTCAACGGATGTGTGAAATGTATTTTGATAGCAATTATAGTCTGTTCTTTACATGGGGTAAAGACACAACTGCATTTTATCCATGTTTTATAACCACATTATAAAAAGTTACATTCTGTATTTCATAGGTGAATTGTAAATAAGAACATACTGAAGATATGTGTCACATTTGAAAAACAGTGTTTCAATAGAATCAGACAGAAGGCAAATCCTGTGTCGGCCCTCATTTCTATAACTAAGTTATGGTGATGTGTGTGTGGAGAGAGAGAGAGAGAGAGAGAGAGAGAGAGAGAGAGATTACATGTCTAAGAGAAATAGCAGTGTGCGAAATTAACGGTAGACAGATAGACAAAATCTATAGAAAATACGCCCGGTCTATAGTAACTCGAATATTTGTAGACCAACTTGTCTATTAGAACGAACGCAGCCTATCGTCTAGTCGATTGAACGTTTTACTCAATACCTTTTTAAATACACTGCGATAAGAAGCAGAATGTATAAATTGCCATGTGCTATTTAAAAGTAAAAAACAATATTCAGAGCATGTCATTTTTTGACAAACTGATGTATTCACAAGGTGCTAGACCTTGGAAAAAACCACCATTCTAGTTTTCGCATTCGTGAACCCAGACTGCACACCTGGGCCCGGTTTTTCGAAAGGTGGTTAAATTTAACACTGTGTTAAGGATAACGACATGTTAAATCCTAATCAAGTGATTAGCTAACGCAGTGGTTAAATTCTGTTGATCAAAAGCAATTTAACGCATTGGTTAGCTAACACTGTGTTAACCGAGTTAACCACTTGGTAATCACTTGGTTACCCATAATTCATCTCTACTTCCTATATATGAAGAAAAAAGAAGATTTTGCTTTGGGATTTCAATAAGTTTGAATTTAGTGAAATATTATTGATATAATTATATGTTGAACATCTATATCATTTCCAGGGTTCCGATCCTATATAGTATGCAATTTTCCAAATTAATCCTTTCTTTTCTTGTTGTCTATATAACACCGTTAAAGTACAATGTAATAGCTTCAAAATACCATTATAAATTCCTTTCAATGTGTACCGGTAAATCAATTAGGTACATGTATCATAAAATACAGTTCAAAGGCTCAACAAATTTTCTAATTAATTTATAGGGTTTAACTTACACTCATATTCTATGAAAAGACAATTTGTCTTGGAATAAGAAAGCTTATGCAATTTTTAGAAAAAGTATACTGCATATTGCCAATTTCATTGAGGTTTGAGAAATATATGGTCATTTAAGTGAACCCACCATTTCCACTTTACTCTATTTAACATAGATTCATATGGATCTTCTTCAGCAAAACATCTTTACTTAATATTTAAGAGGTCAATTGTTGTTCAACCTCTTTTAATAGGAAACCTTATTCAATACTGCATATATCTACATGATATTATCATTCTAAAAGCACCACATCACTTAGAAATACCCTTGCATGCATACCCTCCTCCTATGTATTGATTTTCATAAAAAGCAGTGGTTTGAAATCTTTCACCTAATATTATGAAACTTGTGGCAATTTCCTAGTGTCAATTCTCACACATATTTGAAAACATGTATCACCGACACTAAACATTGACCTATTTTGAAAATTGGATGAATTGTAGCATTTTAGAGACAAACATCCATGCCGTCCCGCATGTGATTTCTTGTTTAAATTTCTTAAAAAGCAAGCTTAACAATCATATTTAATAAAAATCTACTCCCTTTCCAACCATGATAAAATAAATAATGTCTGCCTTAATTTTATTACAATAAAATTCAAACACACCCGGGTAGCTGGAGACAGATAAGAAATCCAAGAAAAATGTTCAAATTTTACATGTTTTTCTGTTAAATGCATAAATACAATACAAAGATAAAAATATGGTTGCTTCTTGTTCATTTCAAAAGTAGTTATTATAGCAGATGTTATTTTAATTTATGTAAAATGTACATTTTCATATCCTACATGCAATTTAAATTGAGACAATTGGAAGGAATGGGTGATTTTTCAACTATATATATGTAAAATTTCACCTTTGGACAGGAAGGAGCTAAAAACTTGAATTTTTTTTTTTACATTTTGTATTCAATGATAACTGCATTTGTCTTCATGTAAACTTTGAAAGAAAAATATGCCTTAAATAAAAGGATAAGAGGCTTACTAGTATTAAATGCATATTTTTATACCAGGACAGTATAGACAAAAACATACAAAATAAATGTATTAAATATTTAATCTATCATGGATAATTAAAGACAACAATTTGTCATTAAAAACACAACAAAATAACATTTACACCTAAAAGCTGTGATAAACAAAAACTGAGTCATCTATATGTAACATTCTGTGTATACTTAATGTTTATTTATTCGGTATTTCATATTTGGATGAAAATCTCTATTATATTATAAAAGTACAAATATAAAGTAATCAACATACTCTTTTACATGAGAGAGAGAGAGAGAAAGAGAGAGAGAGAGAGAGAGAGAGAGAGAGAGAGAGAGAGAGAGAATAAACATAGATTGAAGGTACATGTTTGAGAGTAAGCAGTAATTAATATAGTAAATGTAGATTTTACGAGTTTGAGAAAAGGTTAATAAAGCAACTAAGAAAAAAATCAGACACTATGTTTACATAAATAAACCAAAAAATATGGATCAACATATAATTATACCCCCGCTCCAAAGGAGAGGGGGTATACTGTTTTACCCTTGTGTGTCTGTCCGTCTGTCTGTCTGTCTGTCCGTCTGTCTGTCTGTCTGTCTGTCCGTCCGTAACAAAAATTTCTGTCACATTTATCTCAGCAACAATTTATCGCAGATGCTTGAAATTTTTACACAGTGTTTGTTAAGGCATGCCATATCATGGGAAATATTTTTGTACCAATCAAACGTCAACTTCCTGTTAAATGACGACTTTGCTTATTTTTTAACCAAAATTTTCGTCAAAGATTTCTCAGCAACTATTTATCGCAGATGCTTGAAATTTTTACACAATGTTTGTTTAGGCATGCCATATTATGGGATATATTTCTGTACCAATCAGACGTCAACTTATTGTTAAATGACGACTTTGTTTATTTTTAGCCAAAATTTTCAAACAAATTTTCCTCAAAGATTTCTCAGCAGCTATTAATCGCAGATGCTTGGAATTTTAACACACTATTTAATTAGGCATGCCATATTATGGGATATATTTCTGTACCAATCGGATGCCAGCTTTCTGTTAAATGTCGACTTTGCTTATTTTGCATATTTACATCAGAGCGGGGGGTATCACTAGTGAGCATTGGCTCACAGATATCTTGTGAAGCATTGTATCATATAAATGTATGTAATATTAAATCCCGCAATTGGGCGGGATATCATCAAGTACTAGAATGTAACAGTTGATGGTCTCATTACAGGTTCCCAGGTTGTTTCTGGCTGTGCTGTTGACTGAAAGATCAATGAGAGAATATATGTGGTATAGTATTCATGTAATATCACCATGTTCATGTAGCTATACTCTGTATTTTTAGGTCACCTGAGTCACTCAGGAGACCCATTGCTATCTCACGTTTGTCGTCGTGTGTCATTCATAGACATTTTAGTATACATCTCTTAAATGGGTATGAGGGCAGTAGTCATTGTGTTAGTCCTGGGGTAAGAACTGTTGCCCTAGACCATAGGCTGAGGTCAACATCAATTTCTTACCCAGGAACTGACAATATAACTATTGCCCACATTCCCATTTGATTATTGATGTGTTAGACGAGGAGAAACATACCTTTGTGGTAATATCAGGGCTAATTTATCTAGGGGGGGGGGCAGTAAAAAATCAACCAGGGTTAAGGGAATAGCAAAGCATGGGACATAAACCAGTAATTAACATGTATACACTGGTGGGTTCCCATTATGCACAAATTTGAGGATTAGGTGTGAATTGTATTTTGATAGCAATTAAAGAAAGTAATAATGAGAGAGAGAGAGAGAGAGAGAGAGATTACATGTCTAAGAAAAGATACATATGTTTAACAGAGTAAGTAAGTCAGAGAAAAGAGAGGAGAGAGAGAGATATTACATGTCTGAGAGAATAAGTAAGATGTACATGTTTACATGGATAAGAGTAAGTTTCAGAGAGAGAGAGAAAGAGAGAGAGAGCAAACAGACATGTTATACAGAGCAATAAATATTAAATGATAGATATGGAACATCAAGAGTAAGGGAGTAAGAGACAAAGTTTAGTTGAGTTCATCTGAAAGAGAGAGAGAGAGAAGAGAGGGATGATAGAAAACAAGATTACATGTTAGAAGAGAGAGAGAGGTTTGGTAGTGAAAATGTGAGGGATAGAGAGAACAGATAGAAAGCAAGAGAACAGATTTAATGAGAGATAAGAAGTACATGTTTAGCTGTAAAATCATGAGATAGTGAAAGAAAGTAATAATAAAAGAAAGAAATTGATTACATGTCTGAGAGAAATAGAATGATGCATATGTTTAACAGAGTAAGTCAGAGAAGAGAGAGAGAGAGAGAGAGAGAGAGAGGAGAGAGAGAGAGAGAGAGAATGTCTGAGAAAAATAGTTAGATGCACATGTTTACATACTAAGTCTGTGAGTAAGAAACAGAGACTACAGGTCTGAGAGAATAAGATGCACATGTTTACATGTATAAGAGTAAGTATCTGAGAGAGAGAGAGAGAGAGAGAGAGAGAGAGAGAGAGACTACATGTCTGAGAGAATAAGATGCACATGTTTACATGTATAAGAGTAAGTCACAAGAGAAAGAGAGAGAGAGAGAGAGAGACTACATGTCTTCAGGAGAGAATAAGATGCACATGTTTACATGTATAAGAGTAAGTCACAAGAGAGAGAGAGAGAGAGAGAGACTACATGTCTGAGAGAATAAGATGCACATGTTTACATGTATAAGAGTAAGTCACAAGAAAGAGAGAGAGAGAGAAAGAAAGACTACATGTCTGAGAGAATAAGTAACAGGGCTCGACATTAACGCTTGTCCGCTTGTCCGGTACCAGTTAAAAAAATATGCGGACAAGTGAATATTGCTGGCCAATTGTCCGACTGGACAAGTGCATTTTTTATGTAAAGAAATCTCCAAAAGAAAGTTTAGTGATAAGTTTATCGATTAGTTATTTTGAATTTCGATCCCGACATCAAATTGCAATGCAATTGAGTTACTCTTGATCGGGATTGAAGTTCACTAATTTCAAACAACTTTCAAGGTGTGGATCTTAGTTCTTACAAAGTACCAAACACATATGTTAAGAAAAAGAAAGGAAGAAAAGGTAGCAAAGATAAAGGATTATGGAAAGAAATGTAACTTATTTTAGGTTTCATTCATCATTGATAGACTATGATGACTTTCCATGTTTAGTTTAAAAAACAGCTGAGAAATCAATATAACAGTTACATGTATTTTTAAACCTGATGCTAAATTTAAAATGTCTTGTAATTTGCCATGACAAAGCTACAGCTGACAATTCATGTTTAATGTTACAGTATATGGAACAAATACATGTACATATAGGAAAGACACTTTAAGTTTCCATTTAAAAAGTCGGGTTATTAATTATAGCTAGAGTAATCAATAAATGATTTTATTTTAGTAATAGAGTACTGTAGTTTTCAAGTTGACAATATTTGATCTTTAATATTGAAAATTTTTCAGACAAGTGAAGTTGAAGTTCGGACAAGTAAATGTTTTGGTCACTTGTCCGAATTGACAAGTAGGAAAAAAAGTTAATGTAGAGCCCTGAGTAAGATGCACATGTGTACATGTAAAAGAGTAAGTATCTGAGAGAGAATGAGAGAGAGAGAGAGAGAGAGAGAGAGGAGAGAGAGAGAGAGACTACATGTCTGAGAGAATAAGTAAGATGCACATGTTTACATAAAAGATAGAAAGTGTTTACATGTTTATTTATGAAATAATGAAAGACAGAGGCTTAGAGAAAGAATGTAAAATTAGAGATAGTGAATGAAGGAGTAATAATGTGAGAGAGAGAGAGAGAGAGAGACAAACACAGAGAGAGAGAGAGATTACATGTCTAAGAGAAATAGAAAGATGCATATGTTTAACAGAGAGTAACTCAGAGAGAAAAAGAGAGAGGAATTACAATAGTAAGATGCACATGTTTATAAGAATAGGTCAGAGAGAGAGAGAGAGAGAGAGAGAGATTACATCTTTGAGAGTAAGATATATTTAGTACATGTACATGTTTAATGGAGTTTGTCTGAAAGACAGAAATAGAGAGCAAAAATACGCGTTTAGAAGAGAAATCTGAGGAGACAGAGAAAAAGCATGTGTTAGAAAAAAAAAATCAGAGAGAGAGGAGGAATAAGATCGATCGATCGATCGATCGATCGAGTGAGAGAGAGAGAGAGAGAGAGAGAGAGAGAGAGAGAGAGAGGCCAAGAGTGCATGTTTAGTATTGAAATTGTGAGAAACAGAGATTGAGAGAAAGAAATAGAAAGAGCAGGAGTACATGTTAGGTAAATTGAGACAGAAAATACCCGGTAATTGAATTAACTTAATTGTGATGTGTACTCTACATCTTATTTTTTTTTTCTCTCTGACTTTGTCTGCTAGATAATCATATAGTACACTTTTTCAATTATGTACACATCCAAGAGAGGGAAACAGAGATAAAGAAATGTAGGGATAAAGAGAGAGAGAGAGAGAGAGAGAGAGCACCTCTTTCTCACTCAGCAATCTTATGTTGTATTTTTCTACTGGTTGAGTGTCTCTATAATCAGAACCAGAATAATAGACCGTCAATTATCCAAGTAGAGAAAATATATTAATCTTTAAAAAACCCAAATATATTTCTTTTAAAATTTGACATTGAATGTTTATACAAACAATAATAATCCTAAAACTCTTTATTTTCATTGAACAGGTTATGACCCAGACCGCCCACATCATGGACACAGCAAGCTCCCAATACATCACAGCAAGCTCCCAATACATCACAGCAAGCTCCCCATACGGAGTAAATCAGTGTTCTAAGTGTCCGGGGGACACAGCGTACCATTGTGTATCGTGTCCATGTGATCTGTGTCCCCAGTGTAAAGAGAACCATGTAAAAGATCTCCAAACAATAGACCATGATGTTGTGTCACACCGTGATAAAATCAACTACATCCCAACACAAGAGATCTGTGTGAGACATCCTAGCCATGTTAATACAAAGTACTGTGAACCCTGTCAAGTTCCTGTCTGTTTCCACTGCAGAAAACATAGAAATCACAAGAAGATAAATGTTACAACAGCCTATAAAACAAAGCGACAACAACACAGAGGAACCATTCACACCATCAGAAGTGAGGCTCTCTTTTACAGACCTGTTCTCCTGCCACGAATCAAAGCTGATGTCAAAACCTGTCACACAGAATTCTCCCCCCTTCAATCAGAGATGTTAACAAAGGCCCAGAAACTGAAGGATCTCATTGACTATGTGGTATATGATCTATTGAACAATGTGTTATGTTACTTTGATTTCAAACACAGATGTAAAAAACAGAAAATAGAAATGATCAGACATATTGTCAGACTAAGGAGATATGAACACAGATATGTACAGCCAGCATTCACATTCAGTGCGCTACAATTCCTCTCCTTCACAAAGACAGCCCTCCCCCAGATACATCTTACACTCCACACCAGCCAGCTCTCCATGACTGAGTCACTCAACAAGGAGGATGTGATGGAGTCACTGAGTGCAATCCAAATCACAGAGAGAGGAAACCGACGCGTAGGAAACCAGTGTCTGCTGAAACTGACGTCTGGTGCTGAGCTCCATCAATCTCTCACAGTGACAGGTGTTGATCGTTGTTTTCACATTTCCTGTGTGACATCAGACCGGGTCTGGGTCAGTGATTATAACAATCTTATGTTGACAGACACAACAGGTGTCCCTCTACATCGTGTGGAGGATTCATTGAGTGGTTATATTGTAGGATTCCACACAGTGAACAGTGAGAGTGAACTGATTTATATAGATAGGAATTATGACATCAACAAACTGTCAAAGGATATGAAAACAACCACCACATTTATAGAGAGAACAGACTCTACATGGAGACCACGGTGTGTGTACTGGTCCCCGTCCACTGGGGATCTACTGGTCGGGATGTATAACTATGATACATGGACAGGCAAGGTAACCCGGTACAACCAGAGTGGACAACTCACACAAACCATACAGTACCACAACACAGGACGGGGACTGTATGGTGATCCTCGCTATATAACAGAGAACAACAATGGGAATGTCGTGGTGTCTGACTTTATGTCTGGTACTGTAGTGGTGACAGAGCGTGGAGGAAGACATCGTTTCTCCTACACAGGACCTCCATCAGGATCACGACTATGGCCACGTGGAATCTGTACTGACGCGCTGTCACACATCCTGGTGTGTGATCTCAGTACCAACACAGTACAGATGATAAATAAGGACGGTCAGTTCCTGTCACATCTACTGACACAATCACAAGAGATGGGTGTACCATGCAGCCTGAGTTATGATGTCAACACTCACCGTCTCTGGGTCGGATCACCGTGGAACAACAACAAGGTGTATGTCTACAGGTATATCACCAGACAGCACGCTCTGACAGGTAAGTCTGAGTCATTATCATTCACATTAATTAGATATAGATAACTAAGACACACAGTCCGTGTTAATTATCAGTCAATAAGATACATGTAAGACATGTTTATCTGTGTGATTGTTTGTCAATATAAACAACTCATTGTTACAGGGTTAGCTGTATCTACCAGTCATTGGGATTCAGTGTTTATCTAAAATAAACAGAAATTAGATACATTATTTTATTAATTAAATGTACAGTTACATGTCATTGTATTTAGTGAATAGAGATAGCAGGTTGCTGTATTTAATTATGAAATATATAGAGTGACTCATGTATTTGTAATCAGTTATTTTGTGACATGTTAATTGACTTAATTCAATGATTTAGATAAATATTAAAGAAAGTGTCATGGTAATCAGTTTAAAGTTTTAATTAGTAGATGTAGCTCTATCATTACATACACTGTATGTAATTAATTAACAGCTAATTAATGACTTGTTGTAGATGAACACAGACCCCGTCCTGATGGAGACACTCGATACACGACACCTCGTCACAACAACTCATCAACTAAACAAAGGTAAAACTCACTGACGCATGTATTTGTTGTTTTGTTACATGTTAATTGACTTAATTTAATTAATTAGACAAATAATAGACCAAGTGTCATGGTAATCCGTTTGAAGTTTTAATTTGTAGATGTAGCTCTATCATTACATATAATGTATGGAATGGATTAATTAACAGCTAATTAATGCCTTGTTGTAGATGAACACAGACCCCGTCCTGATGAGGACGCCATGTCCAGCTCAACACCAGCCATATAATGGAGATAGCTGGGATATTGACAGGTTGTAAATGTTTCTGTACAAATCTAGTCTGCTCTCAAAACCACACATGTTGTTTGTCACTTTGTTCAACATCTGCAGCTGAAATTGAGCTGTGTATAATTCACATGGACTGTAATACTGACTCCTGTTTATTTCACACTTTGTGATCATCCAAACATGGCTGTCTGTTGCTGAGTGAGAAACATCATGTTATACAAGTTTTAATTTCTGAATGTGGAATATTATAAAAGAGATACCCACATGAAAATCTATAATAACTGAACCATTAAAAATTGTAAATGTCAGATCTTAATCAATTTGAAAATGTATCTTGTTTTGCTAATTGTGCCATTATTATACCCCACGTAATGGAATTGTTAGAGAATAATGACTTCGACCTATCTCAGTCAGTCCTGGATTTTAAGCAAAACTTATATTCAACAGCTGCACAGAATTTTATGAAACTTCTAAGGTATTTAGGACACAACGTGTAGATGTGCTAATTATTGGAGAGTTCCGTTTCATTTATCTTTCTGGGAATTTTAGCCCCATTGAACTTAGAATATTGGTCATATGTTGAATTTAGCAATGAATTTTTTGTAAGGGTGACTCTTCTCAAACAGCTGAATTGAATTTCATAAAACTTTGTAGGTAGTTAAGGCACAATGTGTTAATTTGCATGTTTCTAGGAAATTTTAATTTCAATGTTTTGTCTTGAAATTTTAAACCTTTAGAATTTAGTATGTTGTTTTTGTTTAAGACAAGTGATTATATATGTGCATAATTGTAGAAAGTTTTGATCTGATGATGTTTTGCTAGTAATGCCCAGTATTATTTTTAGCTAACTGACCTGAAAACTCGAGTGAGCCTTCCTGATCACAATTTGTCTGTCATCTGTCTGTTTGTTTGTCTGTCCTCTGTCCGTCAACTTTTCACATTTTCAACATTTCAACTGCGTCATCGGAAAGCGGTGTAGAATGCCACCTTAATGCATACTCTGCCATTCATGATGTGTAGCGTTGTCAAGTAATGGGAGAACATGGAGTATTTGAGCTTGCTTACTTTTTCTTTCCTTCTTGTCCAAGTATTTGGTATTAATCATTTAATACAATTATAAATTAATTATTTTTGTTTCTTGCAGACAAGCTGCTTTTTAAACGCCTTCAGGGGGAGATAAAAGAAAACCTGCCCGTATTACCCATAATTCCAATGGAGTTACAGAAGCCAAATAATTACCGGTCATCAACGGACTTTGTGTTCTGTGCGTGAACTCTACATAAACAACGTTTCATGAATGGACTCTGTATCTGTGTAGGTGAACAAAAATAACACGTCATCAATGGACACTGTTGCTGGTCTCTGCGTTCTGTGTACGTGAAATTTGCACAAAAATAACGCGTCATCAATAGACTTTGTATCTGTATAGGTGAAATGCGTCATCAATAGACTCTGTGCTCTGTGTACCTAATCTCTTTATGAATAAGGCATCATCAATGGAATCGGTTTTTTTTTTTTGTGTACGTGAACTCTACTGTAATTTGTTATCATACGTTTTTTATCAATTTTATCTAAGTGTAAATTTTGTCAGTATGTAATATGTTTTACATATGTAAGCTTTTGAAATTTCTGGTATCATTCGGTGCTAGGACAGAGATGTCCATCAGAATTGTAGCCAATGTGTCACTAATTTTTTCTTTTAATTTTGATTTTTATACAAGAAATCTTGTATGGTGTACTAAACATTATTTTCAAAGGGGAATAACTCAAAATTTGTATTTTTCAGTCAGGATGAAAAAGAGTTATTCCCCTTGAGAATGAGAAACGAATTTGATGTTGTTTATCCCTGACAGTTTTATTGGTAGGATTGAATATCAGTTAATGTATTTTTACAATATATCGTGATCATTTGGAAAGAAGTGATCTGATAAGCTCTTGTGAGAATTTGATAAGTTTTAGATGGTTTTTTATACAATGTTATTTAGTTTTAATTTCAATATATTAAAGAGAAATTTCCTATCTTGAGAACTGTAGGAGGAGTTATCTGTACAATGAGGGTACCCTATATGCAATATTTTGCCAAAAATGACTAAGTTCAAAAGCTGGTATTTTTAGGTCACCTGAGTCACTCAGGTGACCTATTGCAATTGGTCTTCGTCCGTCGTCGTGCGTCTGTGCGTCGTGCGTTAACAATTTTACATTTTTAACTTCTTCTTGAAAACTACCAAGCCAATCGTTACCATTTTTGGTGTGAAGCATCTCTATGGTAAGAAGAATCTAAATTGTGAAATTCATGGCTCTACCACCCCTGGGGTGCCACGGGCGGGGCCAAATATGCAAAAAAAGCCAAATTTTCAAAAATCTTCTTCTCTACTCCCAGGCATGTGAGGAAAAAACTGGTTGCATGGTTATGATGTCCATGAAGCCCTCTACCAAAATTGTGAAATTTATGGCCCCTGGGTCAGGGGTTCTGGCTCTAGGGTGGGGCCAATATGGCCATTTAGTACAAATGTATTAAATCTTAGAAAATCTTCTTCTCTACTCCCATATATATTTGTTAAAAACTAAATGCATGATTATGATGTCCATGAGGCCCTCTATCAAAATTGTGAAATTCATGACCCCTGGGTCAGGGGTTCAGGCTCTAGGGTGGGGCCAATATGGCCAAATAGTAAAAATGTATTAAATCTTAGAAAATCTTCTTCTCTACTCCCATATATATTTGTCAAAAACTAAATGCATTGTTATGGTGTCCATGAAACCCTCTACCAAAATTTTGAAATTCATGACCCCTTTGTTAGGTGTTCAAGCTTTAGGGTGGGGCCAATATGGCCATATAGTAAAAATGTATTAAATCTTAAAAAATCTTCTCTACTCCCACACATGTGGGCAAAAAACTGAATACATGGTTATGATATCCACAATCTCCTTTACCTAAATTGTGAAATTCATGGCCCCTGGGTTAGGGGTTCAGGACATGAAGGGGGGGGGGCAATATAGTGTTAATGCATATAATGTTTAAAAATTTTCTTCTCTATTTTCACACATCTGTATAAAAAAACTGACTAATAATTATGTTTACCAGGAAGTCCTCTACTGAAATTTTAATTTTCATGTCCCCCTCAAGGATGGGTTTTGACTCTAGGGCAGGGCCAAAATGGATGTATAGATGTTAATGCATATAACGCTAAACAATTATTTTCTTTACTCCCACACACCTGAAAGGAAAACTGAATTCATTATTTTGTAGACCAGATCTTTTAGTTTTTCACCAAAATAATAGGTTTCACAGTTCTTTTTGAAATGTGGTCGTCATTACAAATTTATATTTTTTTTACTCCAGTATGAAACCTAATTAATTAGATGCATATATGAGACTCCATGACAAGTTTGTGTATGGGATATATGCTACTCAGGTGACCGTTAAGGCCAATTGGCCTCTTGTTACAATATATCGTGATCATTTGGAAAGAAGTGATCTGATAAGCTTTTGATAAGAATTTGATAAGTTTTAGATGGTTTTTTATACAATGTTATGTAGTTTTAATTTCAATATATTAATAGTTGATGTTAGTTTAATTCATTAAGTTTGAGCTGTGCATGTGTAACAATTGGTGCATCATATATTGCTTGTTGTCCTCAAAAGGTAGGTCACAATGACCCAATTAGAATTATGGTAGTTTATGGTGAAACTATTTTAGAACATGTCTATTTGAAAAAAACAAACAAACTTGTGTTTTAGAAATGATGTACCATTAATCATACCAGGAGTCATTTACTCATGTATATCAATGTGAAAGTAAGTCATGATGACCTGAATTTGTAATTAGCATGTTGTTAATCCTATGTGTTTGTTAATGGTGTTTAAGCACATTTCTCACACTGTATCTCTGTTTACCAGATAGGTAGGACAATTCATGTTAATGTCATTTTCTTTGGAGAAATATTGTACGTAAGTTTAAGCGTGATTATTATTTTTTTTTTGTTTACCCATACAATGAACGTGATGAAATACATTTGTAACGTATATATAGTATTATTTTTATTTTTTTTGTGTTTACTCGTACCATGAAAAACATAATACTTGTATACAAATGATGTTTGGGGAAATGTAGCGAGCTGTAGATAAAAGTCAATAAACTTAAAGAGACATGTCTATATTGTTTGTCTTTTTTCATAGTCAGGCAGTACTGTAATACATGGTACAAAATGAGGACACGGATTGATCAGACTTCACCATTGTTAACAGTTCAACGTTTTCAGACAATACTGTAACTTTAGGTACAAGAACTAGAGCATTATTTATTGAGGTGAACCATGTCAAGTTGAGTGTAACAATGTCCTTTTGTATTCACAATGATATGTTTTTATTACTCGCCAATAAATTAGAAATAATGATTTCCAAGTACCCAGGGTCAATTAAACCATTTATTAATATGGCAGCTTGGTTCATCCTTGAGCAGTATTATAAACACTGTTTTTCTACTATAGTTTTTTTTAGCTCACCTGAACAAAAGGTTTGAGGGAGCTTTACTGATCACCTGTTGTCCGGCGTCCGTCCGTCTGTCTGTAACTTTTTACATTTTTGACTTTCTCTAAAACCACTGGGCAAAATTTAACCAAACTTAATAAAAAGCATTCTTATGGTAAGGGAATTTTAAATTATGAAAATGAAGGGTGCAGCCCTTTTTCAAAGGGAGATAATTGAGAAACAGTGAGTATAGGGTGTGTGTCTTTCAGGCACATAGCATCCCCCCCACCTTTTTCTAGCAGGAGCAATTTTTAAAAAAAAAATGGAATTATCATGGAGTTGGTTCCCCCCAAAAAATTGATATGAATATAAGGAAATGAGGAGTGAAATTGAAATTTATAGTACGCCAGCCCCCCCCCCCCCACCCCCTACGGATTAGGATTTTGAAGATTTTTGGAAAACTGAAAATTTCCCTTTTTTTTTTGCTTGTCAAGATTTTTTGGATGAGTCTGGCCTCCCCACTTTCAAAAACGATGCTGCGTGCCTGTCTTTAAAATCTTCTTCTCAAGAACAACTGCACCTAAAATGACAAAATTCACACAAAAGCTTGCTTATATAGTGAAGATTCTAAATTATAAAAATCATGACTCTCAGACCTAAACTGGGGCTTCAGTCGCGGTTCAAAGTTTAACATTGAGACACGTAGAACAAAGAAATTTATTGTATTTGATCAAATCTGCTTTAACGAGCATTTATCATGTTACCAACTGCATGTCATATATCAATGAATTTTGTTTTTATCTTCCAATATTAATAATTCACATTCAAAATAGATACCGGTATGCCATTCAGCAATTGGAAAATTTCATGAACACTGCATTATGTATATTTTCTTGTAGATTGATGAACTAACAAGCCTTTTCAAGAAGTGGAAGAAAAAATTGAATTTTGTTCTCATCTAAATAAAGAAGATTTTCCTAAAAAGATTACTGTCATTGTTTTCTGTTAACGTTAATTCTGTATGAAGCAAATTAATTAGGACTTCAGTTTTCTTTTCAAAATATAACAGCTTATATTCTCAAATTTAGATAAAGAGAGATAAAGATTTCAAGATTATTAAATTAAGCTGCATAGTATTTTGCATGAAAATTGCATGATATTCGCATGATATACGCATGAAACATGAGGTATAATTTTCGCATGAATATTGTGCGAAATTTTAATCATATGATATTCGCATGAAAATTATGTCAAAATCGCATGAAGTTTTTGCATGAAATTCATGCGTGTTACTTTTCGTCTCTTTCTCATGCGAAGAATTCACATGAACTTCATGCGAATTTCATATGAGATTCATGCGAGCCACTTTTGCCTGTGTACACTTGGAGTTTTGATGGGCTTGATAATGTGAATGTCAGTGAAAATAATCGATCTTACCTCGTTATATCACTAAAACATCATTTAAGGAAATTGTATATAATGGAAAATTCATATTTACCGCGCGTTAATTATGTTTAAACCTATATTCAGTTCAAGATCCGCTCCTGACTTCTCATTGGCTGTCCCAAAATAAAACCGGTCAAGGTCAGTAAACATGGCGGACAAATTCAACTTTCGTTGTTGACATACACGAAAAATAACCGATATATGGACTATACTTGATATTTTTGGATTAATTTATGCCATAGACATCTACAACGTTCGAGTTCAGGTAAGAAATGCAAATGTTATTGTCATTTATTAACGATTTGAGACGAAATCGTTGCGGGAGTGAATCACTCCCGCACTTGCACCATTACGGAGATCCTATGGAGTAGTAGCCCTCTCCCAGCTTCCACAGGTACAGGTAAGTTAGAATTATATATACAACCTGCTTTACGTACAGGTAACCTAGAATTATACATACAATCTGCTATATCTACAGGTAACCTAGAATTATACATACAATCTGCTTTACGTACAGGTAACATATAATTATACATACAATCTGCTATATGTACAGGTAACCATTGTAAAGGAGGGGGGCATACATTATGACAAAATTCGTTCAAAACTAAAAATGTTTATCATAGATTGCACACTTCTGTAAAATAACAAATAAAAAATGCATGTGCCTTTCCAAACCATTAATACTATTACAAATTATTATTTCATTAAATCAATGTCATAATCAACTTTGTATACGAGTTATCAATCGAAATTTTTGAGTTAAAGTTATCAATCACCCAGAGCGAAAGTAGCGTGACAGAAAAACGTTACGGTGAGTTAATAGAGTTAATAGCTTAATGTGTGTTTGAATGTTTGTTATTATCCCCTCGCGTAACTTTTGTGCGAAGGGGATATAGCATCGCTGCTGTGCGTGTGTTCAGATTGGAAACAAGTTGAAAAGAAAACTCTTGCAGGGATACTTATCAAACTTCGTACACTTGTTTGGCATGGTAAAATGACAAACCCTGTGAATTTTCAAGTCAGTTACTCTTTAATATATCGTTAAAATAACACAATTTTTACAAATTTTATGTACTACGACTTGTGGTAGAGTCAGGTATATGGCATTCCTACTAGCTCTGGCTAGTGGGTTAACCCTTTAGCTCGCTGGAGAGTGCTGGACTGGCGTGCCAGAGGACCTGGGTTCAAACCCCAGCAGAGGCAATAAGTGTCTCTGTTACATTTGGCGCCAACGTTGGGGCATTATGTGACGGTCAGACTGGTTCGAATACCGGCGCCAGATAGCTCAGTTGGTAGAGCACCTGACTATAGATTCAGGGGGCCCAGGTTCGAATCCCGGTCTGGTCCGTCATTATTTCTCCCATCCCGTTACATTTGGCGCCCATGTTGGGACCTGGGTATTCTCTGGCGGGTGAGAGAGATTGTTTCCAGAACTTTGGCCCACAGGCATTGGCACTCCAGGAGAGTCGGGACGCCTCTTTCCTTGGAGGGGGACAATGTGGTAGAGTCAAGTATATGGCATTCCTACTAGCTCTGGCTAGCGGGTTAACCCTTTAGCGACCGGTAGAGTGCTATGCTAACTGGTAACACAATTTTATTTGAAAAACCTTAGTTTGCTGTTAGTTTGAATTTAATTTCTATGAAATTTGTTTTAAAGATTGAATATCAGAGTTGAAAATTAGTGCTGCAATCAAACTATAAATATTGTAATATAAAGTAGATAATATAATTTTTTTTTATTTGAACTCTTTATGATAGATACTTATTGGTTGGACTATTGAATTCTTTATGATTGATACTTATTGGTTGGACTATTGAATTCTTTATGATTGATATTGGTTGGACTATTGAATTCTTTATGATTAATATTGGTTGGACTATTGAATTCTCTATGATTGATACTTATTGGTTGGACTATTGAATTCTCTATGAATGATATTGGTTGGACTATTGAATTCTCTATGATTGATACTTATTGGTTGGACTATTGAATTCTCTATGATTGATACTTATTGGTTGGACTATTGAATTCTCTATGATTGATACTTATTGGTTGGACTATTGAATTCTTTATGATTAATACTAATTGGTTGGACTATTGAATTCTTTATGATTGATACTTATTGGTTGGACTATTGAATTCTTTATGATTAATACTAATTGGTTGGACTAATGAATTCTTTATGATTGATACTTATTGGTTGGACTATTGAATTCTTTATGATTGATATTGGTTGGACTATTGAATTCTCTATGAATGATACTTATTGGTTGGACTATTGAATTCTTTATGATTGATACTTATTGGTTGGACTATTGAATTCTCTATGATTGATATTTATTGGTTGGACTATTGAATTCTTTATGATTGATACTTATTGGTTGGACTATTGAATTCTTTATGATTGATACTTATTGGTTGGACTATTGAATTCTTTATGATTGATATTGGTTGGACTATTGAATTCTCTATGAATGATACTTATTGGTTGGACTATTGAATTCTCTATGATTGATACTTATTGGTTGGACTATTGAATTCTTTATGATTGTTACTTATTGGTTGGACTATTTAATTCTCTATGATTGATATTTATTGGTTGGACTATTGAATTCTCTATGATTGATATTTATTGGTTGGACTATTGAATTCTTTATGATTGATACTTATTGGTTGGACTATTGAATTCTTTATGATTAATACTAATTGGTTGGACTATTAAATTCTCTATGAATGATACTTATTGGTTGGACTATTGAATTCTCTATGAATGATACTTATTGGTTGGACTATTGAATTCTTTATGATTAATACTAATTGGTTGGACTATTGAATTCTCTATGATTGATACTAATTGGTTGGACTATTGAATTCTCTATGAATGATACTTATTGGTTGGACTATTGAATTCTTTATGATTAATACTAATTGGTTGGACTATTGAATTCTTTATGATTGATACTTATTGGTTGGACTATTGAATTCTCTATGATTGTTACTTATTGGTTGGACTATTGAATTCTCTATGATTGATACTTATTGGTTGGACTATTGAATTCTTTATGATTGATACTTATTGGTTGGACTATTGAATTCTTTATGATTAATACTAATTGGTTGGACTATTGAATTCTCTATGATTGTTACTTATTGGTTGGACTATTGAATTCTCTATGATTGTTACTTATTGGTTGGACTATTGAATTCTCTATGATTGTTACTTATTGGCTGGACTATTGAATTCTTTATGATTGATACTTATTGGTTGGACTATTGAATTCTCTATGATTGATACTTATTGGTTGGACTAATGAATTCTTTATGATTGATACTTATTGGTTGGACTATTGAATTCTTTATGATTAATACTAATTGGTTGGACTATTGAATTCTTTATGATTAATACTAATTGGTTGGACTATTGAATTCTCTATGATTGATACTTATTGGTTGGACTATTGAATTCTCTATGATTGATATTTATTGGTTGGACTATTGAATTCTTTATGATTGATATTTATTGGTTGGACTATTGAATTCTTTATGATTGATACTTATTGGTTGGAGTATTGAATTCTTTATGATTGATATTTATTTATTGGTTGGACTAACCTATTTGTTTGGATCTGACTTTTTGGGACTGATTCATGAGGTCCCTTTGCTTGACAAAATCTTCTCGAAATGATCTTATAGGTTAGAATTACCTAAAAGAATGCGGCCGATCCCTTGAGTTGGGATTGATCAAATTGGATGGGATAGATTCTATAGGCTGAGAATGATCCTATAGGCTGAGATTGGTCCTTTAGGCTGAGATTGATCCTATTGGGTAGGATTGATCCAGTAGGATGGAAATCATTCTATTTGTTGGGACCTTGGATTTTTATTGATCCTGTGTGTTAAGTGCAAATACTGTCTTCCATTGAGGTGTAGGTGGTGGCTACTATTGGTTGAATTAATCCATTTGTTACAATAAGTCCTATTGGTTGAATTAATCCATTTGTTACAATAAGTCCTGCTGGTTGAATTAATCCATTTGTTACAAGAAGTCCTATTGGCTGAAGTAATCCATTTGTTACAATAAGTCCTATTGGTTGGAATGATAACCTCATAGGATAACATCGATATCTGCTTGTTGGTACTAACACCGTTTTATATTGTATCACTATATATGTTGTAGGTGGTGGCTCCGACCATCAGTAGCCTGGCCTGTCAGGAACAGCTAATAGACGCCGCAAAGGGTGTGGCTCACTCTGTGGAGGGAATCGTGGAGGCGGCCCAGCAGTCCTGCCACGATGATAAGCTTCTGGCCGACCTAGGCGCCGCAGCCACAACGGTTACTCAGGCTCTTAACGACCCACCGCGGTAAGTGGGATTTTCACTGTTTTCTTTTTCTTAAGCTTTTATTCTCTCTCTCTCTCTCTCTCTCTATCTCTCTCTCTCTCTCTATCTCTCTCTCCTGTTACACAATATTAAATGAAGAAAGGTATGAGCCGTATGACATTGAAGTTTTGGTTATAATGACAGTACAATGATTTGATATTGTTATGATACTGAGATTATGAACTCTTCTGTGCAGTGAGGTAGTAAATGTATGTTTTTGATTGACAGGCTGGGGAATCCCACGAGGATGCAGTGGACATGATCCTGACTGTGACAGACAGACTGTTCAGTAGTGTGGGCGACGCCCACGAGATGGTGAGACAGGCCAGGCAGCTAGCTCAGGTAAGCTCGCAAATATCTCACACCTCTCTCATAAGTTCAATTCTATAAAAGTCAATGCTAAATTTGGTTAGCTCCTACATGGCTCAGAAATTTAAGACTGTTGACTGTTTCAATATATTTACTTGTTTATGACATGATTTTTTTACCTTGATATCTGTTGTTTTCAGGCGACTTCTTCATTGGTTGGGGCCATCAGGGGAGAAGCCGAGCGCCACTCTGACTCGGACATGCAGAAGCGGCTACTGGCCGCCGCCAGACAACTCGCTGATGCCACCGCGAACATGGTGGAAGCTGCCAAGGTAAGGAAAAATTGTGTGCATTCTACAATGAGATGGGAAGTGTAATAGTATACTCTGTGTCTGGTTATGTAGACATTTGTAGGCCGCAGAGCATATGATGGTAAAGATAAAGCAGCTGAAACTGTAGAATGCAATATCATGTTAAACATTTGTGAAGTAAATTGTTATATTTGATACAGAGTTGTGTATTACAGTGAACAGCTATATCTGTTCAATCAATTTCAGTAAAGTGTCATATTCTAATATTACAGGGCTGTGCGTCGAGTCCGAACGACTCGGAGCAGCAGAAGAGACTATGAGGCGCTGCAGAGGATCTCCGGGCTGCCACAAATATCGCCGCCAGCAACGCCCTCAAAAAGAAACTCATCAGGAGGCTAGAGGTCAGAGACTCATTAAGTGTCGTTTAATTATCTCTAGAACCTGTAATTTAATTGCAGTAAATGATATACGACATGATGGCTTGATATTACAATCATGTTTTGTGATGAGACTTTCCTTGTGTCATTTAGGTGTGTTATGGTTACAACCATGCTTTGATATTTAGTTTTGTAGAACGCCGCGCGTCATACCGCCTCAGCCACCACACAGCTGATTAACGCCTCAAAGAACGCTAACAAATCCAACACTAACAAAACCTCGGAACATCAACTGACTCAACAATGCCAGGTAAGCAGTGATGGGGACATCATTCCATAATTCTTATCAATAAAAGAAGTCTCAATTCAATTTACATAATGGTGGAAACACTTAGCTATGGGAGGTATAGTAGATTGGCCAGTAAGCTAAAGGTTCTTGGTTTAAATCCTGCTGTAATTGTCTCAACAATGCCAGGTAAACAGGGGACACTTATCATTCCATAATTCTTATTACAGAAGTTGTTAGATGACAAACAAGACACACTGAATGTTGAAACACTGATAAATGCTGGGTTATAACTGATTGGCAAAAGGTCGCGGGGTCAAATCTTCCTGTTGTGTTCTATGACTAAGCGTTGTATCTGCATTCTTTCTGTTCCCCCAGAGTATTAAAGTATTGTCTAATTGTCTAAGAATATTGTATTGTGTCTTCCAAATACTGCTGTATGATTGGCTGATTAAGACTGTAGTGTTTGTAAAACCATATATGATTGGCTAAGGAAATAATAGTGTGTCCTCCTTGTATTGTTGTATTTTATTGGCTGAGACTATCACATGTTGTTCTCCTTCTACAGATCATGAATGAACAGCTGCCTCTGTTGATCCAAGGATTCCGGGGATCTGAGACAAACCAGGACAGCGCTACAGCCCAGCTACAACTGATCAATGCCAGCAAGGAATTTATACAGGTATAAAGTACAAATTGTAAGGGAGACCATTTGGCAAGAAAAAAAATCAAGCATTGTAGTACAATGTCTGTAAAATCTCGCTGCAGTGTTTGGGGGAGAAAGGAAAATGTCTTAAAACTAAGGTTTCTGTGCTATATTTAACTTATTTTATTTATTTTATCAAAATAATATGATGTGCATAGCTATTATGATAGACACTAGTTTCACATCTCGGTTCACTGGCCACATTTCTTCTGACAGCCTGCCAGTCAGCTGGTATCCGCTGCAAACACCGCAGCCACAACGGTTGGAGATCAAGCTGCAAGCATGAACATGAACCAGACAGTGAAGACAATGACCACCGCGCTCGCGGAGCTGAGAACCGCCTCAGGGAAGGCAGAGGAGATGTGTATCCCACTGGAGGTTGACGCTGCGCTTGATCAGCTGACCGAACTCGACCGCGAGCTGGAGGAGTACCGCGGAGCCGCCGACAGCGGTAACCTTGTGCCACTACCCGGTGAAACGGTAAGGCCAAGAGGAAAAGGTCATGGTGATTTTATAGTCAGGTCAAGGGTTAAAGGTCATGAATACTCAATGATAGTAGCATGTGTATACATAGTGCATTTGTTAATTGGATTATATGTAAAGTGAAGTGGATCATTCGTATCATGTTCAGGCCAGGGTTAAAGGTCATGAGTATTTAATGATAGTAGCATGTGTTTAGTGAATAAGATCATTACTAAAAAAGTAAGTAAAGGGTGTAAACTGTCAGATATTTTTTGATTATTATATAAATGGGAGATTTGATATTGTATCATGGTTTTCTATTGTAATATGGTGGAATGGAGTTGATACATGATTTTGTTACATATTTCAGGTGGAGGCGTCGGCCATGAAACTTGGCTCCACCTCTAAGAACGTGGGATCGGCGATGGCTCAGCTACTGACGACGGCCTCACAGGTAAACACAGATAAATGTATAATGGAGACATAAATTTTGTAGAATATATAGAGCATTTCATATATTTTGGTAATAGATGATCGTTGTAAAAAAATAAGACATCACAAAAAATATGATACGCAAAAATTGAAACAAGATGACTGATGCAAATGAAAAAGTAACGTATTTACCCCCATTTTTGTAATTTTTGTGATATAAGAAAAAACGGAGTGAACAGTATAATATATATGTATGACATGATTTCATTCTGTTGTGACTTTTCTTCACACATTCTTCCCTGTCGTCATTTCTCAGGGAATTGGATTTTATTTATCTATATATTTATCTATATAATATATTTCCACTATTTGGTGATTTTTTAGGGCAATGACAATTACGTGGGTGTAGCAGCCAGGGACACCGCGAACGCTCTCCGCGTGCTGACAGAAGCCACGCGCGGTGTCGCCTCAACCTCAGAAGACATCGAGGTCAGACGGCAAGTGATCGACAGCGCCCGTGAAGTCATCGACAAGTCGACGCATCTACTGGAGGAGACGAAGCGAGCCATGAACGACCCAGAAAACCCTGAGAACCAGGCTAGACTTAACCAGGTGGCCAAGGCTGTGTCGAGTGCGCTCAACAGCTGTGTGAACGCCCTTCCCAGACAGAGAGACGTGGATAACGCCATCAGACAGATCACAGACTCGAGCCAGGAGCTGGCATCCACCAAGGTACGCAGATTTGTCTGTTCAGCAGACAAAGTCTATCTCAGAAATAGACAAAATTTAAGTCGGAAGCAGATTTGATCTCAGAATAAGTGGATTAAGAGTCAAATGGCATCCACCGAGATAGTTACATCTATCTTAGAAATAGACGAATAGGCAACCTTATGTCAGCAATACACAAGCTTCATCTCAAATTTTAACTTGGCTCATAAAAAATGACCTTTTTAACAGAAATAGTTCTCATTCTTTCAGAATTAAATTACTTCACATATGCATAGAAATCCTTATCGCATAAAAAGTAATCTTAACAAATTTACTTCATCTATGCATCATTATTAGGAATTGATTTAATTTTTCGTTCCTGTACATTGTAGTACCCGAGCACAGACCGCATGTTCCAGGAGATCCAGATCGAGAACAACAACGCCGCTGTCAATCTCAACCAGGCCGCCAGTGACATCGTCACCGCATCTCGTGGCACACCCAAACAACTTGCCGAGTCATCTCGCGAGTACAGCTCGTCTTACTCAGAGTTCATCAAATCTGGACTCACCATGGCAGGTCAGTGAGAGCGAGATTCCAACAAAATCAGATACTAAAAATTTAAAGTTTGATCAAAACAGACGCGAGGCTTAAGGTGTGACATTACTGTAGAATGTAGGTACCTGTGATTGATTTTGATTGGTCGGTTTCCAGGTCTGTCCAAGGATGGAGACACACAGAACCAGATTGTGGGCGGACTGAAGAACGTCTCCATGGTTTCCAGTAAACTGCTGCTGGCCGCCAAGTCTGTGTCGGCAGATCCAAACGCTCCCAACACCAAGAATCTGCTCTCGCAGGCCGCCAGGTAGGCACTCAAATATTACCTTTATATAATCCAATATTACATTGAGTTACTCTACATAGTCTAATCATTAATGTGTTTGAGTTTTATCTTTAACTTTTGTTAAGTTTATAGCCCCGGAGTCATTAATTATGTGTAGTTTTGTAAAGCATGAAATAATTAAATTGAGTAAGGATTTTAGGGGTTTTGTTTCAATTTCATTGTTTGATATTTTAAACTTTTACTACATTTTGTCTGATAGAGCGGTGACGGAGAGCATTAATCAGCTGATCAACGTCTGTACTGTGTCGGCTCCAGGGCAGAAGGAGTGTGATGACGCCCTCAGACAGATACAAGTCAGTAACACCCTCCAATATGTATGTAGTTTATATAACCAAGGGCAGAAGGAGTGTGATAACGCCCTCAGACAGATACAGGTCAGTAACACCCTCCAATGTGTATGTAGTTTATATAATCAAGGACAGAAGGAGTGTGATAACGCCCTCAGACAGATACAGGTCAGTAACACCCTCCAATGTGTATGTAGTATATATAACCAAGGGCAGAAGGAGTGTGATAACGCCCTCAGACAGATGCAGGTCAGTAACACCCTCCAATGTGTATGTAGTATATATAACCAAGGGCAGAAGGAGTGTGATAACGCCCTCAGACAGATACAGGTCAGTAACACCCTCCAATGTGTATGTAGTATATATAACCAAGGGCAGAAGGAGTGTGATAACGCCCTCAGACAGATACAGGTCAGTAACATCCTCCAATGTGTATGTAGTTTATATAACCAAGGACAGAAGGAGTGTGATAACGCCCTCAGACAGATACAGGTCAGTAACACCCTCCAATATGTATGTAGTTTATATATAACCAAGGGCAGAAGGAGTGTGATAACGCCCTCAGACAGATACAGGTCAGTAACATCCTCCAATGTGTATGTAGTTTATATAACCAAGGACAGAAGGAGTGTGATAACGGCCTCAGACAGATACAGGTCAGTAACATCCTCCAATATGTATGTAGTCTATATATAACCAAGGGCAGAAGGAGTGTGATAACGCCCTCAGACAGATACAGGTCAGTAACACCCTCCAATATGTATGTAGTATTTATAACCAAGGGCAGAAGGAGTGTGATAACGCCCTCAGAATATTATTACGATAAGAGTGAGAAAGAAGTTGTAGAGTATGGCTTTATGACACTGTTGTAAATATGATTCAGAAATCACATAACTTATCCTTAAAAACCACCTTTTCATCCTTCTGATTTAACATTAGAAGAATTACTCCTTCATCCTCATAGCAAAATAATTATCTATAGAGGATTCCTCAGATTTATACTCCTCTTCCCCTCCAAACAGAAAGTGAAAATATTAAAGATATGTATTTTATTATAAATATTTGAGTTGTGTAAGAATCTATGCTGTACAATGCTTCTCTATGCTCAGTATGCTGTATTTTTTTAATGCTGTATTATTGTAGATGATGAAATCTATGCTGGAGAGTGCCAATGAGCCAGTGACCGACCTGTCATATTTCGAATGTCTGGACTCCGTCATGGAGAAATCAAAGGTAGGTAACTCTTTCCTCGCCTGTATCACAATGTCTGTGGCGCGGAGAGTGAACTCTCTGAATGTATCCAAGAACTAAGTCGCATGATGGCTGACTGTCGGAGTAGAAAGTGATGCTTTATCAGTTTTTGACTTTTTTGTGTAGAGAATGAATCTGTGAAAATCTCTTTGTCTTGTATATAGAATGAAGTTAAGGTTTGTTTTCATTCGTCTTCATGTTACTTACAAACCTTTGCAATAAAAATTCATATCTTTGTTAATGGCTGAATAATGTATAACTAGAATTTTCCCAAATCCTACTAGATTTATATTTAATTTTGTTTTTTTTAATTTAAATCTTTTAACATTTACAGCCATCTATATTATGAATTATTTATGAATGCCAATATCTGATTGGCTAATCATTTCTAAACTTTTTTGAATGCTATTGACTGATTGGCTGATTGTAAATTAACTGTTTTGAATGCTGTAAACTGATTGGCTGTTTGTATAATACTGTTTTGAATGCTATCGACTGATTGGCTGATTTTGTGAGGATTTTATCACAGGGCCAAGTCTGGGTAAATCTCACCTTCTTCTTGTATCTCTTCTATTTTTGTTGTACCCAGAAAGCTTATAACAGACATGCTCAACACCCCACGTCCACCCCCACCCCCATCCCCCACCCTCACAAAAAATCTTGGGTTGATCACATCGTTTTATATTTGCTCACAGAACACATAATCACACACTATCCTAACCTCTGAACTTCACTTGTATTTCAAATGAAACACCCAACCTTCTCAAATGAACTTAATGAAACTTCGAGTGAATGAAAAAACAGTCATTTTGAATGTACATGTCACAGTTGATGGGCCAGTAATTAGGGTAAGGTCGTTATATTGACAATGTACATGTCACAGTTGATGGGTCAGTAATTAGTGTAAGGTCGTTATATTGACAATGTACATGTCACAGTTGATGGGCCAGTAATAAGTGTAAGGTCGTTATACTGACAATGTACATGTCACAGTTGATGGGCCAGTAATTAGTGTAAGGTCGTTATATTGGCAATGTACATGTCACAGTTGATGGGCCAGTAATTAGTGTAAGGTCGTTATTTTGGCAATGTACATGTGACAGTTGATGGGCCAGTAATTAGTGTAAGGTCATTATATTGACAATGTACATGTGACAGTTGATGGGCCAGTAATTAGTGTAAGGTCGTTATATTGACAATGTACATGTCACAGTTGATGGGCCAGCAATTAGTGTAAGGTCGTTATATTGGCAATGTACATGTCACAGTTGATGGGCCAGTAATTAGTGTAAGGTCGTTATATTGACAATGTACATGTAACAGTTGATGGGCCAGTAATTAGTGTAAGGTCGTTATATTGACAATGTACATGTAACAGTTGATGGGCCAGTAATTAGGGTAAGGTCGTTATATTGACAATGTACATGTCACAGTTGATGGGCCAGTAATTAGTGTAAGGTCGTTATATTGGCAATGTACATGTGACAGTTGATGGGCCAGTAATTAGGGTAAGGTCGTTATATTGGCAATGTACATGTCACAGTTGATGGGCCAGTAACTAGTGTAAGGTCGTTATATTGACAATGTACATGTGACAGTTGAGGGGCCAGTAATTAGTGTAAGGTCATTATATTGACAATGTACATGTCACAGTTGATGGGCCAGTAATTAGTGTAAGGTCGTTATATTGACAATGTACATGTCACAGTTGATGGGCCAGTAATTAGTGTAAGGTCGTTATATTGACAATATTGAGCTTGTTCTGTGTTCCCACAATCTACAGGGTTTTTCAGGGTCAGGGTTCAGCCATGTGAAGGGGGGGGGGGGGGGGGGGGAGGAACTGGTGCTTTTTCAATGTTATCTTGATTTAGACCTGTTTTTCTATGAACTATTTCTAGGG
Source organism: Magallana angulata (assembly GCF_025612915.1). Taxonomy (NCBI): domain Eukaryota; kingdom Metazoa; phylum Mollusca; class Bivalvia; order Ostreida; family Ostreidae; genus Magallana; species Magallana angulata. The sequence continues at coordinate 879,013 of NC_069112.1, read as the reverse complement.
TTGTGGGGTTTTTTTTTTCCACTTTGCCTCTGTCAATTTCATCATCAGTTGCATGTTTGTTGTCATTTTTTTTGTGTCAGCCTTTGTTGTTTTGATAATTGATTATAATCCCCCCCCCAAAAAAAAAATAAAATTGTGGAAATGACTTCTATGTCATGTTTTGATAAAAAAAAAATATAGCTAGTGCTTTATGCATACACATATGTGAAAATAGAAAAATAATCTTGTATTTATTCATTAATTAGATAAGTAGAAAATGACCAAGCTAGTTACTGTACATGTACCTGGAAAAACTTTCAATTGTATTAAGCTTATTGTATATTTCTCTTGTTTATCTGTACTAAGTACATAACTGGACAGCATACATGTGATATACAGAGAGAATTAACAGTGCAGCTATCATCTTACAAGCTCTAGATTGTTTGTTCTTCCTCTGGAAAAATTAAATGAAATATGTTGTTGGTTTAATTTTAAAATATCTTTAGAAACTTCATTTCATAGGATCTGAGGTTTCAAGGCTTTGTAAATTCATGACAAATTTCATTTTATGGTATGGGTTGCCTTTGTGATAATCAGATACTAATATGATCATATGTATTTTTTAAAATTCAGTTTCGGTAATTTTGCTAAAATAAGCATTTATAAAGAACAGATTTCTTCCCCAATGTACAATCCCAGAACACGATATAGAGAAAGCATGTATGTGTGTAAACATTAACCCCCTCCCCCCCCCCCCCCCCCCCTGTCTGTTGTCTGTAAACATTATGTTGTGTGTTGTTTTGTTGTTTGTTGCATGTTCAAGCCTTAAAACTCATTACAACAGTGTCTTCTCAAATAATATATGATGGTCCCCTAATAAACTTAACTGTCAATCAGAGAATGAGCAAGTTGAGATTCTGTGGCCCTGAGCTTGGTTCCTCCGCCTGTCTGTGCGTACTACATGTAAATGTTTACAACTCCTCTCTCCTTAGTATTGTTTTCAATATGAAAAAACTCAGACAATTTGAGGCTTTAAATGTGAATTACATTTTTGGATGCATGTAATATTTGCTTTATTCTGATGATATTGATCTCCTATAAGTTGACCAGTATATGTATTGATGATATTGATCTCCTATAAGTTGACCAGTATATGTATTGATGATATTGATCTCCTATAAGTTGACCAGTATATGTATTGATGATATTGATCTCCTATAAGTTGACCAGCATATGTATTGATGATATTGATCTCCTATAAGTTGACCAGTATATGTATTGATGATATTGATCTCCTATAAGTTCACCAGTATATGTATTGATGATGTGTTTGATGAATCATTAAGCCAACTGTATCACTCATAAATTATACTGACATTATACCTGTCATACCACTTCAGATTTAATAATATTTTGAATGGTTAGTTAATATCTGGATCAGTTAATTAGTTAATTACTGGATTAACTAACTGGCCCCTCTTTCTGTCCTGCAGCTGTTGGGAGACTCTATGACTGGGATCACAAACCACGCCAAGAAGGGCGACCTGGAGAACTTCTGTGACTCCGTGGGGAACTTCTCAACATCTGTTTGTGGACTCACTGAGGCCGCCTCACAGGTAAGGGACCGTCTCAAAAGTCTTCATGTAGAGGAACAGTCTCTGTACACAGGGATTGATTTGTATGAGTTGTAGATTGTTTTTTCCAAAATGGCATGGTTATTTTGTAACGAAAGTCTTAGAATGTAAAATACATATAGAGGTACCGAGGAACTGTCTGTAGAGAAGGACCGTCTTTAAACTCTCTGAAGAGAGGGAGCGCAGCTGATGGAGTGCCAGCATACTTGCCAACCTCCAACATGTGAAAATCTGGTCATGACCAGATTTGGAAAGTAAAAAATCTGGTCATAGCGCGTAACGACATTCACGACATATTTATCATGCATTTCATAGGTATATACAATAGAAATACACTACAGCCAACGCGGATCCCGTATTTTCCCGCGACGCCGTGATGGTGTTTTAATCCTTTCCGCGATACACCGTCGCGGTATTGTCATCGCGGTGACCGCGGGGCCACGATTTTACCGCGATGGTGTAAGCGTGTTATCTGTATTAGGGATTAAACCAAGAAGGATAAAAACAAGAGCTGTTTTAATTATTGTTCGAATTTAGAGATAAATATTATTAGAAGTAAAATTCATTTTCTTTGAATTGTTTTCTAACAAAAACTTCTGTAAAACTATTGCTGCATGTATTTTGTTAATGTTGTTCAAGAGTCCCAAACATAGCAATATATTTCGCAAATCATGCATATACGTGTACTTGAAAATTAGTAATATTTTAAAGTATTATTTTTTGCATATGATGAGTTGAAAATATGCCACAGATTTAAAGAAGACAAATATTCCGCGATGTACTATTATAAGGTCGCTACCGTAGACATCTTGTATGTTTTCCCCTCAATTTTACTCTTATTTAACTCATTTTATACTTTCCGGCCTCTGCCTCTCTCTCTCTCTCTCTCTCTCTCTCTCTCTCGTTTTAAATAAATCGGATTATATGTACATTTAGGACGATCGGTATTAATTATAGTCTAGGCAACGGTATGGTCAATCATGGAACAATTATCACCTTGCAGGACAAGTGTCACCTGAAGAAAATCCCGTAACACGGGTCCCGCGTCTAATGCCTTGAGCCATTTAAATGACAAAGTAGGTGTTAAAATTATGTAACGCTTGCATATACCGGCCACTTCGGAGTATCGAGAGTAAAACAACAACAGATTATGAATAACGGGACTGCAGTTTGACTTCGAGGGATCAAGTGTTTTGAGAGATCAAGAGAGTAGATTTACTTGGTAATATTGGGGGGTGGAGGATATGGACCGGAACCTCACTTCGAGCAAAATAATGCATAATTCAGACAGGTACATTGACAATCAGTCATGGTGTGTAACTATTACATAACACTTCCTGACCATGGCAGCACCCGAGCTCTGACCACGTGCCGTGAAGAATTTTATTGAATGCTGAGACTCTCTCCCCCTCTCTCTCTCTCACTCTCATTTCAAATAACTAATATTTTATGTGAACTGCTTAAGTACATGTAGCCGTAACGGCATTCTGATTGAAATGCACATACTAGCACATGTTTTTGTAACGGGCGTTTTAAGAAATATCATACCAGGGACGTATACATAAAAGTCCCTGATCATACGCGCCTTCTATCTTTACTGCATGAAGATAAAATAATGCCCGATTCAGACAGGTATATAGAAAATCATAAGTTCGGCACAATTTATAGAAAAGTTATTCCTGTGTTTACGGGTGTGTATAACTATTACATAACACTTCCTGTCTGTGAGAGCACCCGTGCTCTGACCACGTGCCGTGAAAAATCTTATCGAATGTTGAGACAACTCTCTCTCTGTCTCTGTCTCTCTGTCTCTGTCTCTCTCTCTCTCTCCCCAAAATCAAAATATATAAAGTTCTAAGGAAATTGAATTTTTAAACTTTCTTAATTTTAACATGGCTAGAGAAATAAATAATATACCACATATCGGGTAAAGAAGGTTTTTTTTTTACTTATGCACACAAACACAAATCTTTGTTCATATGATTCCCAATTGATTCATTCAAACAATCACATTCTGACCATTTTAAAAAGTACAAATACTAGATGTGTATATAAAATTTACTTTAGCTGTGTTCCCAATTACTCTCTCTATTCCTGATTAACCTTGATTATAGTCTGTTTGTTAATTGTATTTCAATCGAGTATATCATTAAAAGGTTATTTTATGGATGTATTTTGTAAACACTGTGTTATGAATACGCAGAATAATTTCCTTAAATTTAAATTGAAAAACAAATTTTCATTAGTTTAAAATTAAATTATTCTATCAAGAAAATTTTGCTGTTTGAAAGAACGGACTATATACTTCTATTTAGCGGACCCCAAGTCACACTAATTGCTGCAGGTCACCCACCCTGACGGCAACCACCCAAATTCTATATACACATACTTTATACGTAATGTTACGCAATTCACCTTCCTCTGTTGGTCAACTGACACTGCGAAATTTTAACATGTGATGGATACCCCAAGATAAATGATCATTCATATTTTAAATCCCGGGTTTTGAACGACAAGCATAAATATTTGGGCGACCCACTGAACATCATAATTTTGCTAGATCGGATAGAAAAGTCAATTTTTAAATACACACAATTTTAACATTAGCATTTTCGTAAATTGATTGAAACTTTTTTTTATTTTAAAACGTTTGATAAACAAGTTATACAAATTATATCAATATCTTTCATTGGCATGGATATTAGCGCGAGGGGGTCATCGATATGGGAGAAAGCCGGAGTGCCCAGAGAAAACCCACGTGTTCAAGCAGGCAACCAGCATATCTATTCAACTAATGTCGATCACGGGGATAGAACTCGGGTCGCAGCGGTGATCAGCAAGTGCACTTTAAAACATTTTATATCTACATGTATTTTGTTATTCATTAAATGAGTTCTTTAAATGTATTTAAGAGAAATGACCAAGTGTAAGGTATGTTTTGAAGGTAAGAATTAAATATGAAAGATTGTAAATGAAACGCTAATTAGTATCCCTTTCTCGAGGCGAAATAAAATATTTTGGTGAAGCGTTTATTATCGGGTATATAATTATCAATCAAATTCATTGATAACCAAGAATTGTCAGCGATGAATGTGCCAAGATTAATTTATATGTAACGCCATCGAATATGCAAAATATTATACAAAATTCTGTATTAGCATAATTACACCTTCCTTTTATTTCTCCCACTTTTTATTAAATAATAATAAATTGTAACAATCAAGTCCTTTTTATAAAAAAAAAAAAAAGGAATATGGATTAATATTCATTAATTCTCTCAATCATGTTTCCCATATGAGAAGAAATTGGGGGAGGTAACTCGCGTTAAACACAAGAACAGTTTTCACCTGGGACTGGTTTCACAGTACCGCGACGGTGTGGACAAGGTGAGAAGCTGTACCGCGAGGATGCGCGGTTTTACCTGAGTTACCTGTGCTAAACCGCGATCAATTTCACACCACGAGGACTCGCGGTAAATACGTAAACCGCGTTGGCCGTAGTGTATGTGTTAAAACTTATGTGTAATACTTTATTGCAAAGGAGCATTTTAACTACATGTAAAAGTTGCTGATTTTGAATTTTGTAAAGTGATCTGACACAGAAAATGGTAGGTTGTGTTCAGCTAAAAAAAAATGCAAAAAGAGTTTCTGCTACATTAACCTTGCTTTTGAACTCTGTAAATGATGGCATGAAAGTTGTAAGTGACTTGGAAGACTTGTGTATTAAAAAGCATTCTATATATGAGTGACGACTTAGCGTTTTTGCATGTTTAGTCAGATCATTTTGGGCACAAAATCCAATATTCAAATGTGCGTTACATAGAACGCAAAAGCCTCGTTTTGTACTCGATTACTTTGTTTTACCTATGGGAATTCATTTTCCCAGATATGTTGATACATGTAGGTACAAAAATATCGTTTTCTTTTTGTTGGTTTTGATTCCGCTGGCCCCGATGAAGACCTTTTCTTATTGGAAGCCATCACATTTAATGATTTAAACCTTCGCTTAGTCAAAACAACTCACGATAATAATTACACTTAATATGTCTGTTATAGCCATCGGCATTGTTTACGCGTTACGTAAATCCAAGCTCAGCATGGGTTCATAACTGGAAGTCAAACGCGCAACGTAATTTACGAACCCAATCTGGAAATCAGGAGATTTTCATGTTGTTCGACAAAAATCGGGTGAAAAGCATGACCCGCCGGGTCATAAAAAATAATCGGGTGAAGGGTTGAAAAATCGGGTGTGACCCGACGAAATCGGGTCAGTTGGCAAGTATGAGTGCCAGATCTTCCTAATATGTATGATGAATGAATAATAACATTTGTTTTTCCTTTAAATTACAGGCGGCCTTACTTGTGGGCATTGCTGATGGAGCGTCAGAGCCCTGAAGGCCCGGGCTGGTGGACCAGTCCCAGTTTGCCCGGGCTAACCAGGCCATACAGATGGCGTGTCAGAACCTGGTTAACCCGGCCAGCTCCCAGCAACAGGTACTTCGTTAATCAGTGGTTAATTAGTGGAGGACTAATGACTTACTAATGGACCTGTATAGAGCCTGGTCAATCAAGCCCTGTAGGAGTTTATACAGATCCAATGTTGGACCAGTCAGATTGCAATACATGGCATCAATTCTCAAACCTCTATATTGCCCCCTGAATGAGCTTATTGAGCCAACTGGTGATAACATCATTATTGCCCCTCTTTGAATGAGCTTATTGAGCCGACTGGTGATAACATCATTATTGCCCCTCTTTGAATGAGCTTATTGAGCCGACTGGTGATAACATCATTATTGCCCCTCTTTGAATGAGCTTATTGAGCTGACTGGTGATAACATCATTATTGCCCCTCTTTGAATGAGCTTATTGAGCTGACTGATGATAACATCATTATTGTCCCTCTTTGAATGAGCTTATTGAGCCAACTGGTGATAACATCATTATTGCACCTCTTTGAATGAGCTTATTGAGCTGACTGATGATAACATCATTATTGTCCCTCTTTGAATGAGCTTATGTTGTATTAGAATTTATTTCATAATTCCTAATAACCATGAAGTTCAGGACATAATATAAGCAAACTTTTTTTACGTGAATGTTTAAGATTTAAATTTTCAGTGAAATGGGAGGTAATTTTCAAAAATAATTTCATTTCATTCTTAACAAATCAGGTTATAAGACATAATTTGTTGCAAAAAGAATTAAGTTTTTAGACAAACTGACTGCTTGTAGCAGAACCTGAGTTACATATATCTCAAGGAAGTATCTCCTTATATATCCTGCTATAGGAGCTGTTTGATTACAGACTAACTGCCTTAGAGCCATAACTCTGTATTCTGTGGCTAACGTAGCCTGGCTTCTAGCAGATCAATGATGCTCCATGATATATAACAGGATTTAATGCAGTGTACTTTTATCAAGACCAACTCACTCAGAATCCATACAGCATAATTTACCTTCTCCTCCTCTCCAGAATTTATTGCTGTAAATAAATCATTTGCTTTATAACAACAAAGAAACTATATGATTTGTATGTGCATTGATTTATTAATATACAATTGGAAAGCCCCCTTTTAGAATTGGTGAAATCAAATCATAGCACATTGTTCTGTCCTCATTTGTTGGTTATTTTGATTTATTTCAATAATCAAAGTAAATTGATTTCCTTTTTGTCCTTTGTTTAGTATTACATGGCGGAAAGCTGTAGGTCAATGGTAGGTGACCTTTCACCCCTGGGGTCATGACCTTGGGGTCACGTAACCCTGTGCATTGTGTCCCTTAGTTACCGTGTAGATCTGTGTGTGGAATGTTTATTATCTTTTTCAAAATATTTTTTTGGGTTAAATTGCGTACACAGAGCTATTTACCGCCATATTGTTGTGTTGTCAGCCTTCCATGTTTAAAGACAAAACAAAATCTGGGTTAAGGTCATGAAAAATTTTGGCTCAAGGTCGTTGTTTTTTTTGTGCTTAATGATTAGTTACATTTTGTCAATCTTTTAAGTCTTCTATTTCATGCTTTATTGATTGAGCATATTTTTAAGAAAGTTAAGAAAGATTTGTTGTAGCATTAATTTATTACATGGCTAATATTGTATTTGCAACATTTTTTGTTTAAACAGCTTCTATTGTTTGATAGAAAGAAGGTACAGTGTGTAACAATGTCTGGGTCATTCCAACTCGTATACAACTTTACATATCTCCATAATTATTCATGTTGTCAGATTTTTTATGATCAACTTCATTCTCTTTAATTAAACATATTTATATTTCAAATTACCATTGTATTAAAAATATTCAACATACAAGAACACAATTTTCTATGATCTTAGAAAAATCTTACTCACTTTTATGTTTGAGCTTTAGAGATACTTTGGTTCATTCATATTCATGAGTTGTATTTTTCTTTCATACACAGAGATTTAAATATTCATTATATTAGGTACATGCATATTTATGTATTTTTTCTCTTTTGTATCACACGCTTTTCAGAGGCGGTCTCTGCATGATGTAAGATATCACGACGTAATTGTATACTTCCCAGAATTCTGTAAACTTCCTGTCCATATAACACGTAGAATCATTATACTGTTGTGTAAGCTTCTCTGTAGAGAGTTCGTCTGTATGACTGGTAGCCATGGTAACACATTTCTTGTTGTTAAAGAGGAGCTTCATTGTGGAAATTAAATCATTTTCTGTTACATTTTTCATCAGACATCTTGACAAGGGGATCGATTAAAATGTTATACTGTTGCCTAGTAACAGTTACCATGGTACTGTGTGTATCCCCGTAGGAACTGTGTATCTATCATATGAACTTTGTATATCTGTAGTGATTGTATAGACTCGGCGAGATTGAACTCGCTAGAACTTGATTATCTCAACCTCTGCAATTAGGGTACATCAGTAGGTTAAACGTGTCTCAACTACAGGCAATTTCTATTTTACTTTTATACAGACTGAATTAGATTTTACTTTTATACAGACTGAATTAGATTTTCTTTGTAGCTGGCAGTTGTCTCAATCTCAAAAGGTTAGACTTGTCAGGACTCGGGGATATTGACCATATTAACTAGTTAGTAGGGATTTCTTTTCTAGTGATAAATGTTAGTGTATATAGTCCTCAGTCTACACCTCAGGAGTGTTCTAAAGGACGTAGATAGTCTGGCACCACATCTGTCTTATTGTTTCCATGGAAACCATAGAGCAGCAAAGTTTATTACGTTCATTGTCACTGTTATATAGTGTAGAGCAACAATTCAATAGTCTCTGTTCATGGTCTCTGTTACATAGTGTAGAGCAACAATTCAATAGTCTCTGTTCATGGTCTGTTATATAGTGTAGAGCAACAATTCAATAGCCTCCGTTCACGGTCACTGTTATATAGTGTAGAGCAACAATTCAATAGCCTCCGTTCACGGTCACTGTTATATAGTGTAGAGCAACAATTCAATAGTCTCTGTTCATGGTCTCTGTTATATAGTGTAGAGCAACAATTCCATAGTGTCTGTTCATGGTCTCTGTTATATAGTGTAGAGCAACAATTCAAAAGTCTCTGTTCATGGTCTCTGACCACCATGTTAAAGCATTCATTGAGTGTCATTGGATTGTAATTACAATTATAGACTCTCCAGTTGTAGGCTGTTAAGAGTTTGTAATGTATATATGATATTAATAGATACAGGGCTCAATATAGTGGCATGACGTCACACAGAATCTAGATACATCACAGACGATATAATTAAAACGTCCTCACGTATCATGATAGAAGTTTAGACAAGATTGTTCAATAGTTCACACTGTGTATCGTTGAGAAGATTGAAATTCACTCCGTATCACCTGTATCTTACATGTTACTGTGTATCATATATCATTTATATCATAGAATCGCGAACAGCGCTAAGTGGGGGTTGCTATTTACTTTACTAACATGTATTGCTGGAGAAAGCGTATCAGAGTTAACAGAATTGTATCGTGTATCAAGAAATATCAGAGTTAACTTGTTTTACAGTATAGCAGGAAAAACAGATATATGTGTGTATATCTCTATGTTAAAAGTTTGTGAGGTATCAGGCTATGTATCATATATATACAAGCATCATCTTGTGTACTACATGAAAAAATACTTTGATGAATGGAGGAGATTATCTACTTTAATTTCATACCTTTGCCAAGATCTAAAATCAGTTTTGTATTAAGAATTAATATTTAACTAACAATTTTACATCATACACAGAGTGAACTTGTAATGACTTTGCTTTGATTAACTTGTAATTATTTCTAACCTTGTCACCAGGATGTGTTTTGTTTAGAGATGATTTAGAGTTTTCTCCCCTTGTAGGTGTTGTCAGCAGCAACAGTGGTTGCTAAGCACACGTCAGCCCTGTGTAACGCCTGTCGCCTGGCCTCCAGCAAGACTTCCAATCCTGTCGCTAAGCGACACTTTGTACAGAGTGCCAAGGACGTTGCCAACAGCACAGCCAACCTGGTCAAGGCCATCAAGGTGAGTGTCAAGGTCAAATGTCAAGATCTTAAGTGTACATTTCTATTTGTGATAATTTGTGTTTGGTTAGATTGTATGAAATTTCTTATGGGTTTTGTACCTTAAGTCTCCCAAAGATTTAAATGATATTACATACATCATTATTCAGGCGCTGGACCAGGATTTCACGGAGGAGAACCGCCAGCGATGTGCGGAGGCCGCCAAACCACTGACAGATGCAGTGGATGAACTCACCACATTTGCCTCCTCTCCCGAGTTTGCCAGCATGCCAGCCAAGATCAGCCCAGAGGTAATTACAGTAAATGAAAAGCTATCGATAAATACAGGTAGTAAGACAGCTAGTGATATATAGCAGATAGCTACTAAGTTAGCTACATAAAGCAGACAGTTAGCAAGTTAAAGCACCCAACTAACAGGATTCTGTTGTCCTGTAAAACCCCATATTAGAAATGTACTTGAATATGTTCATGGTGGGGTTTCATAATTCAAGGAAGTTTTATGCAGTTATTCCTAATTTTCTGGGACAAGACACACAGATGACTTATCTGTATATATATGTAGGCAAGGAAGGCCCAAGAGCCCATTGTGTCGGCAGGTAAGGCGATGATCGATGGAGCGTGTCACATGGTGACGGCCGCCAAACAGCTGGCTGTCAACCCGAAGGACCCGCCCACTTACCAACTGTACTCCAACCACTCCAAGAGTGTGTCCGAGGCCATCAAACGACTCGTGTCCTCCATCAAGTAAGTTTGTCCACCATCAGTAAGTCTTTCCTTCATCAAGTAAGTGTATAGTGCAAGTCTTTATTATAATGCCAGCTCCTAACGTTGGTCAGCATTTCTAGATTTACAAAAGTGTTAGCTCTTCAATAGCCTGGTTCATTCCTAAAAGTGATTTTAAATTTTCGGACATGTATATTATAGTATTTTGCTGTATTTCTCTGAAGCTTGATTTTAATTTGTTTGAGGTCCATTCCACTTTACATCTGTTATTTCTTGACACATATTATAGTATTTGACTGTATACTTCAAGGAATGTAAAAATCTTGAACTGAACATATATCCTGTAAAACATCAGGACCTGTTTGACTATATACATCTGTATATTTCAGAGACTGTGCGCCGGGTCAGCGTGAGTGTGACGAGTCGATCGACAAACTGAACCGCTCCATCCGCGACCTGGACCAGGCCTCACTGGCCGCCATCAGTCAGAGTCTACAGCAACGGACCGAGAAATCCCTCAGGGTCAGTACTTATTCCACCCAAAACCACCTTTTCCCCATCCACCAATATGTCTCCATGTGTCCAGATTTGTAAATTATCAACCCCTCATTCCCAATATCTAGATATTTAAGTTTTCAAATTTTCCCTTTCATGTCTAGATTTTTAAGGTATCACCCCCTCCCTTGTTTCAACAGTTTAACAGATTTATTTGATAGTTCACCCCTCCCCCCCCCCCCTTTATTAAGATTTTAAAGTAATCAAAATATGCTCAATTTTCAATATTCGTAAATAATCATTAATTATTACTGTTGAATGGTATTATAGGGATTCCAAGAACAGATGATTGGGAGTGCAAGAGAAATCCATGACCTTTGTTCCAAGGTCAAGGACTCAGCTAAAGCAGAGCCGGAGAATCTGGGTCACAGGGTCAGTATACAGAGCAACGGTTGTGATATTTAATACTTATTATGTGAGATCTGGGTCATTTTCTTCTCTGTGAAATTTGAATGATAATCCAAAATAATAATGGTCATTTTTTACATGCCTTTTGTTAGCACAATGTACACATAGGTAGGTAATAACTTTTGACACCTCCTGTATCTACAGGTGACAATGATGGCCAGCTACTTCGGCCCACTCTCGGACGGTGCTGTAGGCGCCGCCTCGCTGATCCAGAACTCCAAACAACAGACCCACATCCTGGACCTGACTAAGACCGTGGCCGAGTCGGCACTTCAGTTCATGTACTCCTGTAAGGAAGGGGGAGGCAACCCTAAGGTAGGTGTACCTAAAGATAGAAGGGGAAGTGTACCTTAAGGTAGAAGGGGGAGTGTACCTTAAGGAAGAAGGGGTAGTGAACCAAAGATAGAAGGGGTAGGCAACCCTAGGTAGGTGTACAGTAAGAGAGAAGAGGAATGAGCTTAAAGAAAAAAGGGGGAGTGTGTACCTTATAGAAGGAGAGTGTACCTTAAGATAGGAGGGGATAAGATAGGGAGGTTAGAGTATCGTAAGATAAAAAGAGGAGGCATGTTTAAGTCTGGACTTCATAGCAAATCCTTACAATAGACAAGTGTGTGCACGGATCTTCTGTAGACTACAATATCTTGTTTTATGTTGTAGGCCCCTAAGCACACCCATGATAACATTGACACAGCAGCAGACAACACAATGGACGTCGTACAAGACCTGTTACAGTCTCTGGAGGAGGCCGCCTCACAGGCCGGCGTAGTCAACAGTATGATAGAGAAACTCACCAAATCAATCACTAAGGTAGGTACAATTTTTACATAAAGGACCTTCTTTCCTCCAAAATTTGCTCTGTTTAAAGTCCCCAATATTGTGTTGATAGTGGCACTGGAGGAAGAATTTGATCGACTTTAATTTTTTAAAATCATGAAATTTTAACAAATTTATGCCATTATGAACATTTTGGATACATATCGGTGTAACATAATAAGGTCTATCAAATAAAGGAGTCTGTGTTTACAATATTGACCCCCCTTTGTTTCTATGGTTACAGACGGACGAGCAGGTAATGGTGAGGGAGGGGATGTCCTTCGTGGAGTACCAGTCCAACATGGTCAGTCTGGCCAAGAAGATCGCCATGACGACGCAGGAGATGGTGGGCAAGGCGGGGGTGAACCCAGGCGACCTCGGGCGACTGGCCAACCAGCTGACACGAGACTACGATGTGCTGGCCAGTAACTCAGCAAATGCCGCCGCAACCTCCAACAGTCAGGATGTAAGTGGAGTCACGAGCCTGTTACAATGTCTAGTGATTCCTAGTTTATTGGTTTATCTGTTATTCTAAAAATGTTTTGTAAACAAAATTGGATGGATATTGTGTGCTCTGTGTACTGTTAAGTCAAGAATATGGTTATCTGCATGAAAAAGTGTTTATTTGGTTTTATTTTGTTTCAAACATTTTTCCTGTCTAACTGAATATTGAATTTTTAATGGGAAATTCCCTTGAAACCAAAGATGCTGGCTTTATAATCAATGTGATTGCTACCATAATATTTAACAGATCTCTGAGAAATCCATTATGTTGGGTCTGTAGATTTCCATTGATTTCATTGTTATATATTTTGTTGGTCTATCTGTAGATTGCGAATCGCATCCGTACGACGGTCCAAGACCTGGGTAAGAGCTGTGTGGAGCTGGTACAGGACGCCGGCAAAGTCCAGGGCGACCCACACGACACATACGCGAGACGCGACCTCCAGGACCATGGCCTTTGTTCTAGCAGCATTACAGTCCGGGTCTCGCGGTACCCAGGCCTGTATCAATGCGGCAAGTGCGGTGAGCGGAATCATTGCTGATCTGGACACCACCATTATGTTTGCCACCGCCGGAACTCTGTGTACTGAGGGAGATGACAGTTTCGCCAGCCACAGGTAAATGGGACAAATAGTCCTCAATACCCCCACCCACTGACAAATAGTCCTCAATACCCCCACCCACTGACAAATAGTCCTCAATACCCCCACCCACTGACAAATAGTCCTCAATACCCCCACCCACTGACATAGTCCTCAATACCCCCACCCACTGACAAATAGTCCTCAATACCCCCACCCACTGACATAGTCCTCAATACCCCCACCCACTGACAAATAGTCCTCAATACCCCCACCCACTGACATAGTCCTCAATACCCCCACCCACTGACAAATAGTCCTCAATACCCCTACCCACTGATCCACTCCAACAGTAGTCTCATACTGTAGAATCATTAGATTTTGAGGTGGATCAATTTTCGTGGAGTTTGTGGGTACCTCTCATCCACTAATGAATAAGTGTGATAGAGTCATACTTCCTTTTGTAGGTATGAAATAACTCATGAAAGTAATGCATGGAAATTGTCCCCACAAAGTTTAATGATTCCACGATATTTATTTTTGTAACCACTTATAGAGAGGACATCCTGAAAACGGCGAAGGCTTTGGTAGAGGAGACCAAGAAGTTGGTACAGGGCGCCGCATCCGATCAGGAAACGCTCGCCGGGGCCGCTCAACAGGCCGTCAAAACCATCACCAAACTCGCAGATGTCGTCAAACTTGGTGCAGCCTCACTCGGATCTAACCAACCTGAGGCTCAGGTACGTGGCTTATAACTTGACATTGTAACGATGAAGTTGTTTAATCAATTAATTTGCCAGAGTGATCAAATTTTGTTAATTGCAACATTTCAAGAGGGAAATAACTGAGTAAGCTTGTTTTCAGGTGATGATAATTAACGCGGTGAAGGATGTGGCTTCCGCACTCTCCGATCTGATCAGCGCCACCAAGAACGCCTCCGGCAAAAACGTCTCCGATCCGGCAATGATGACCCTCAAAGAGTCTGCCAAGGTCAGTCAAAATTCAACATTATTTCTTGTTTTCATTTAACCTTGACCGAAGTTTTTTATGTTTATTATTTTTTATTTAAACTCAAAATTTGAGATTTTTGAAAACGTGCTTATAATTTTTATATAAATGCTCAAAATTTTGATTAGTGAATTACTGTAACATAAGGACTGAACGTTGACCTTGTGTTAGAACTTTAACCTTGATGAGATGGTAGTGTTGTGGTGTAGTGATGTAATGCACTCTCTTCTTCTATGGAAAAACCTCTTCTGGCAATCAATTATTGGAGTAGCCCAGGTCTATGATTATAAACCTTTTCTGCTAATCATTATTTCAAACAATTCCAGGCACAGCTTAACTTTTTTTAGCAGTGACTTTTCAGTATTCAATGTGTAGATAAAGTTTTTTTTAAGTCAATTTTAAAAAGGTTTAAAAATTGAAAAGTTTTCTGAGCATAAATATTTTTTTTTGTCTTAATTGGAAGAAATATATACAATATAATTTGACAAAGGCCGCCTAGGCGTTGATAGATAGAATTGTTAAGTTAACTGTTGTCTGATTTGTGGAGTCGTGTGATTTTACAGAAGACAGACTCCCTGATCGAGGGTTTGCCGGACGGGTATACTATCTATGTTTCCAGCATGTACTGAGTGCAGTTAAAATTTCGAGCCATCTGATTAGATGATATTTCTCTGTTCTAGTGTTGTTGACAATTTACAAAAACAAGAGCTGTTAATGAAACAATTTAAAAAAAAAAGAAAAATATTGAATATTGTGATTAATGACTTTTTGTGAGAGCTTCTATCATTATAAATTGAATTTTTGAAATCCTGTAGAGGTTTGAGATTTAAGAAACAACAGATTGCATTTGAATTGGTGTTTCCATAGAAACCATCCCCCTGTTTCACACTGAACCATTGACCAGGCTACTAGTGACAACTGTGTTCATTTCTTCCTGCAAGTTACAGAAAATTTCTGCATGGGCATTAATTATTGCTAAAACATGTTCACCCCTTTCCTCCAATTTTTCTTTTACCTACTTGCACTGTACACTCAATCAGCATATGACTACAAATTATTGTTGACACTCTACCTTTTAACTGACTGGACATTGTAAATTTACCTGGTAGTTTAAAGTATAAGATTTTTTTGGAATGGAAAAAGCAGTAAAGCTATTGTCGAGTATTAGTTTTGCAATGCTTTCTTGATAGGAAGAAATGAGCACAGTTCGGTGTAACATGTTTGTGTTGTAGTAACAATGTTGTTTCCAGCTCATATCACTCCCTGTGGTGGTTATAGCCAGCACAGGGCTCCTATACATATCATGATTTGTCAGTGGAAACAGTAAGCTGCTAAGTATTTTAACTCAAGAATTTGAATTCAGTACAAATAATTATATGAGCTGCGGGGACTACCAAATCATTTTGCCTCTCAGACTCGGGGAACTTGACCATCGGCTTGATTCACTCGAAAAGAAAAACCTTTTGGTAATGTTATAAAATGGTGGTTATTTTGTAATTTTTGTACCATTTTAAACCTCAGGAAGAGAAAACCTCTGTATTTAACATTAAAAAAAAGGATTTGGAGAACAAATATAAAAATGAACATGAATTTATATATCTAAAAATTTGGCTATAAAATAACTTGACAGTACATCTGACCATTTGGCCACCTTAAGTTTAGCTGAGAGGCAGGATGTTGGAGTTTGAGGCCTGTAGTATTAAACCTCCCTGCAAGCTTCTGTTGACAGCATGAGACTGGGACATGCAGAGATCTCCAGACACCTGCATTGTGTCTCCCTGTTCATACAAGCTTGTGCTTTCATCTCAAACCAAGCATTGTTCAGACAAACAAACCTTGTTTCATTGTGTTAGGCTAATCTTTAAGGTACAATGACCTATTTGATAAGAAAGACAATGCATTGTTCAGACAAGAAAATCTTGTTTCATTGTGTTAGGCTAAGCTTTAAGGTACATTGACCTATTTGATAAGAAAGACAACTCTTGCATGAAAAATTCAAATGCTTTTCCTTTTAATAAGTCTGAAGTAAGAAAAACTCAAGTCTCAATGAATATTTTATATAATTTGATAGTGTAATGGATGTCATAGGTAGGGCTGAATAAGGATTTCTCCATGTTGTGACCATTAATGTATTATGATCTGTGTTAGATAGGGAAGCCTTGTATATCTTGTTATTATTTACATATCTTGCTTGACTCTGTATAACATGTCTGTGTTAATTAAAAATAATTGTTCATAGAAACGTGTTTGATTTTGATCGAGGTGAAGGATGGTTATGACATTCAGAGATAAACAATATTGTAGAAGTTTGTGTTAAGGTCAGACGACACGTTCCTCAATTTTAGATAACTTTTTCCAGGAATTTGTTTATGGTTTACTACTACTTTGACAAGCTTTCTTGCAAAAAATTAGGGTACCTTACCAGGCATTTCTGCAAAATACTAGAATATGCAATGTCCTATATAATCTTCTTGAAAATACACTTGAATTGCTGATTTAAAAATAAATACATCTAGAGCACAGCAAAATTCACTGAATTATAAGTTTATCTCCGTCGGGGCGGGGAGTTGAACTCACGACCTCTAGAACCTATACGCTTCTGGCAGTGAGTGGCCACGGTTCTAACCACTCGACCATGTACACATATAACCAAGCTCAAGTAAATTTTGATCATTTTTAAAGTAATTATAAAATTAATGTTTTTTTTATTGGAACTCTTTATTACGAGGAGATACAAAAAAGATTCTCGAGGAACGTGTCGTCTGACCTTAATAGTCATTAAATAAAAACAGTATTACCAAGTCATAAATGTATTCAAACAATTGAAAAAAAATCATTATTAGGTAAGTAAATATTGTTTTAAAAAATTTGTCTGACCTGCCTTATCAGAAATTTGTTTTTGTAGTGTAAAAAGATGAAAAAAAAGAAAATTAGCAAAAATCAGGATGTATGATAAGACAGTTATTAATGAAAACAGTCACTTATCAATGAAAATGACAGTATGTGTAAAACAACAGATGAAGTAAACTGTAAATATCAATCTCCCCTCCAGGTGATGGTGACCAATGTGACATCGTTACTGAAGACGGTGAAGACCGTGGAGGATGAAGCCGCGCGGGGAACTCGGGCCCTGGAGTCTACCATAGAAGCCATAGGACAGGAGGTTAAGGTAATACACTGAATATACACAGGTAACTGCAGGTACAAATACAGGTAACTCGGGCCCTGGAGTCTACCATAGAGACCATAGGACAGGAGGTTAAGGTAATACACTGATACACAGGTAACTACAGGTACAAATACAGGTAACTCAGGCCCTGGAGTCACCATAGAGACCATAGGACAGGAGGTTAAAATTATCCAGGGGTAATCCGACTAAAGTCCAATGGTTTATTTCCCAATTTATGCTTTTTTTTTCCTTCATCAACAGACATTGTACTGTTTGATGTTTTCTTTCATAGTCCTACGAGGCTGGAACCTTGCCAGAGAAGAAAGCAACGGCAGAAGATCTGATCCGACTGACCAAACCTATCACCACGGCGACCGCCAAAGCAGTGGCTGCTGGGAACTCGGGTCGCCAAGAGGATGTCATCATCTGTGCGAACATGGGACGCAAGGCCATCTTTGATTTACTGGCAACATGCAGGGTATGTTATATTCTGCTAGAGATTCGAGTACAATGTAAAACATATAAGATAATTGTCCACAAATTTACATTTCCTTGAAACTGAATTTCCAAGAAATGTTAAGAATATAGATGTTTCTGTGTGTTGACAGGGCACAGCCAGCACTGCAGAGACAACAGAAGTCCGACAGAAGACGATAGCAGCCGGCAAGAACTGTGCTGTTGTCTACAAAGATCTACTGGAGCAGGTCAGCACGGTAAGTGTACAGAGCACAGTGTGCACAGACCCAGCACAATGTGTGGTGTCAGCACAATGTGCACAGTTAGCACAATGTAAAAAATCAGCACAATGTGCACAGTTAGCACACAGTGTGCATAGAGTCAGTAATAGAATATTCAAAACACCAAGTTTATTGAAGCTGTTGATATGTGGGGAAGGATTGTTGTTATTGAAGCTGTTAATATGTGAGGAGGGATTGTTGTAGAAATGTGGGGCCTGTGATTCTGTTATCTTACCACCTTGTTTCGCGGCCATTTTTCAGGTGGTCCAGAAACCTTCCCAGGAGGCCAAGCAGACACTGGCAGCACGTGCGCACCAAGTCGCGGTGTCCGTACAGGAAATCGTACACTGCTCTGAACTCATTAAAGGTATGTGACTGATAATTCCTGTGACAAGATTAGGGCTGTGATGTGTAGCCATTATACATGTAATAATTATAGCCCTGTGTCACTGTTACCATAACAACAGCGGACGCATCAACTTCATGATATTCTGCTCTGTTGTACCGTATTTATCTCATATATGCATAGCATTCAAATTTTATTATTTGTCAGTTTTTGTAGATATATATTTTTTATTGAACTTTTTTAAAAGTAAAAACTATTGGTGATTGTTTTGATACATGTAAATATGAATTATGATATGCATGAGAGGAAAAGGTTTTAAGAATGTATAATTATTTTTTCACAATTTTAAAACAGATAACAATTTTTTTTGAAAGATTACAGATATGACAATTTGCAGCATTTTTAAAACTCAAGATATTGCATAATGTAGATATAAATGCAAAGCAGAAAAAAAATTGCATTAAATTCATAGGAAGTAAAATTACAGTAGTTAATGTTTATGGAAGTAACAAGATGTGAAATTTGTTGGAGTTTAATTTCAATGCAAAGTAAAATTCAAGAGCAACAATTTATTGGGAAGTTATATTTAAGAAGTTAAATTTATAGGAAGTAATCATTTTGGGAACAAAGCAAAGAATAGGAGCCAAAGATGGAGTCATTTAATGTCTGGGTTAGAAAATGTGTGGGTCAGTAATAGTATTCATGGACGATCCCCAAAGTGGGCTTGTGATTACTGATAATGCCCATACTGGGCTTGTGATTAATGATAACGCCCAAAGTGGGCTTGTGATTTCTTATAATGCCCATACTGGGCTTGTGATTATGGGCATGGTGCTGTGTAGATATATATCTGACTTCGTTTTTTTTTAGTGGGCCAACCCGCAGAAGGAGGTATTGAGCTTACAGTGTCATGTTTTGATTTTTTTTGGCTTCCCTTTTATTTTGGTGTATTTTGTCCAGATGTCTTTTGTATCAGAACAAAGAAACTTTAATTTTTATACAAAGACAGCACTATTTGGAAGCAACCAATCAGAATGGCTGTTAGGGTCTGTAACTGACCCGGATGACTGAATTACTGTGAATGTATTTCATGTTAAGGAGAAATGTCACTGCCTGCATATTTGAGACAAGGCTTATACTCTAGAGATATATTCTGTAAATAGACACTGTTGTAGTTTGGTTAGAGATATAAAGGTGAAATGATACGGACACAGATGAAGTCTGTTAACACTCACTTTCTTTTGTGATCTGACTGTACACCAGAGGCCTGTTCAACAGAGCGGGTGCTCGCGAGCGCTCGCCAAAATTCCCTATACCCGCAACACAAATTTTGGCGAGCGCTCGTGGGCGCTCTCTCTGCTGAACACGCCTCTGGTGAATTTCAACACCAAAGTTATTTTTGCCCAATGGCTTGAGAAAACATTTTTTCCTCTTTTGAAACATGAAAAATTAACACAGAGAAATTTAGTGTATTTAATGGATGTGGTCCATCTTAAATTTACTAACTCAAGGGGTTGGTTAATTGGGCAAAAATAACATGGGAATGAAAATAACCATTACACACCATTACAATATCTATACACTTATATGGAGTATTGGGAAAGAGAGAAACATATATTCAGAAGAATAGCAGTGTTGCATTTGGGCACAGAGATCTGATAATTGGATAGACATGTATTGGATTCAACAACTGTTACTCTTTGTTACCTGTATTTACCTGTATTTTACCTGTATTTACCTGTATTTTACCTGTATTGTCTCGTGTGCATGAGAAACGTGCTGCATTGTTTACCCCTCAGTCTTGTGTTTGGGGGGAAGGTCACTCCTACCTCCTTGTCAAACTTGTCCCTCCATAATTTGATGACACTTTGTTTTTTTCAAACTAGCGTCCAAAGAGATAAGATGGTCCCATATCGTGAAAGGTAACCATGGCAATCGCTGAAAACAAAAGAGGAATGCTTTCATTGTAGGATAGGAATAAAAATGCTGCATTAACAGTGAAATTAACACCTGAGATATTAGGTTAGAGAGTTTATGACCTACCATGATATGTGATGTGTGGATAAAGTTCTTTATCAAACATGTTGTGCTGGTTTCTTTTCTCTCGGAGCAAACACAAAAAGTTAGATAAAATTTAGCCTCCATTAAAAATTGTTTAAGTTTTATACAATGAAAAAAATCTTTTTTATTTTGGCTACTGGTAGTTGTCAAATTATTTTGATTGGCTGTTAGAAATTGTCCTATAAAGGGCTTTTATTTTGATTTGTTGTTCAAAACTGCCTTTTAATTTTGATTTAGAAGTTTTCCTGTTAATGCAGCAGTTTGTGTTTACAGTCCAATTCCCCCAAAATAGGCTCCAGACAATCACGTGACTAACAGTCCGGGTAGATTCCTTTAACTCCTGTCTCCTCTCTCTGACCTTACATCTGCGTGACCTTGACCAGAGAATGACTTTATTACCTTAGGTGATTTACCCCATACTCAACAGATTTGATTCTATGCATCTCGCCTCTCTCTGACATTACATCATTGTATCTTTGACTTTATTTTTGACCTGTGATTATGTATGACCTTTTGACCTTATTTGATTTAAAGCAAACTTGACACATGTGACTTCATGCATCATGAATGACCTCAGACAGCCACTCTGACTTTCTTTGTCTTAAAAAATTAAGAAAAAAGTTGGACTTTAGTGTAAGAAAGTTCCGGGCTGCATTTTACAAAGGAACTCTTTGACTTGGTCTTAAAACATCTCACTCTTGTGGAATGATCGCTGTAAACCAACTTTTATTTGCGTGCGAGAAATTTGGCGAGGTTTGCAAGAGCCTCATTGTCATGAATATTTCCTGGCGCAAACCCAATCCTTGTCGTACGATTGTTATAACAACACCAGTCTTAATAAGGCTTGGTCGCGAACATTAGTCGTTGCCAACCAGTTTATTGGGAATAAATTTCAAATAAAGTTGTTGCGAATAAAAGTTGGATTATGTTATCAATTAGAAGTACTGATAAAGCCATTTGTTCCTTTGTTCCAAACTATTTTTTAATTTCTATATTACGTATACAAAGTTTTATGTTTAATCATCAAATAAATAAATATGTTTGATTATAAGTCTCAAGATCTATTGTAAAATGCAGTTCTGACTTCTATGTGGGCATGCCTAATGTAGTCCATACATGCTTGGATTCCAGCTGTGTTATCATCATTATACCATTGGATAATTCACTGGAATTCCCCATGTAATGGTTAACATGCATTGTGTTCAGTGTAAGCCCTAAGATACAATACTGTATGCAGAGTTATTTTCGCCCTGTGTTATTTTCGCCCTTCTGCACTTGCAAACGGTTTCGCCCCATCTTAAATTTGCCCAAACATGATTGCATAGTAAAGAGATTATTGGAACATTGATATTTGCCCAGTCTTTAATTCGCACGCTGACAGCGAGGGCAAAAGGGCAAAAATAAAACGAAGGCGAATATTTCCCTTTATACAGTATGCTGTTGATTAAGCCTACAGTGTTATAAATGTTGTTTCAGCCAAGACATCGTATCAAGTTGTTGTGGAATATATAAAATCTATGTATGTGTACTGCAAGATTGACAGACAGGTTTAAGTTATATATATAGTTTGTAACCAAGGACACCTGTTTCTCAGAATATTCCATTGAGAAATACTGTAAATTCCTAATTAAACTCAAGGAATTAATTTCCACGTACAATCATGAGATGCAGTCCTCAAAGATTTTAAAATCACTCTTATTTTTCAGACAGTTTTGAAACCATTACAAATCAAAGTACTGAAAGTACTGAAAAGCGCTAACCTAGCTTGGTTTTAAGAAATTTTACTGTGTGCAAGCGTAGGCGGAAATGAGCCTTATTGAAATTTTGGTTTATGTTTAATGAGTATCAATTTAAAGTATCGAAGGCCAGATTTCTTTAAATATATGTTACTTTCTGAAGATGATGTGAATTAAAGCTGAACACGACTTGTATATGGATACTTGCCTGAAAAAAGATATGTTAAAATTACAAATTATACCTTTTGAACAGTAATTTATCACAGTTTTTGACATTTTCTTGCAAAGAATCGATTTTATTTTTCTATATTTTAGCTTCTGAATACGCACTATATTTTTTCATCACTGCGTAGCATCCCGTGCTGATGTACGTAAGCCCCGCAAACCAATTGTATCTACTCGGCCATTTCCGTCACCCAGATAACTGGTTCCCTATACCTCTTACCAGTTTAAATGATGTATATTTCTGCCCATAGAGGGCAGTTATTCCTTGCACCGGAAATAGAAGTCTAACGACAATAAAGCGCTGAGCTATGCTTAGCGCTTTAAAAATAAGGAATTTACAGTAGTTTTAGATTCCAGCTTACAATCATTATCCATTTTATATTCCTCCTGAATTATAATGTTAGTACCGAGTCATCTATGTAAATTCTTATGTATAATGCATCAATTGTTCCACATACAGAAAAAATCCCCATACCTCAACTGTATTAGATCAAACAATATGTATATCCCTAAAAGCAAACCTGAGTTTCATTTCTTTAAATTGTATGTTTGCAGTCAGTGATTAGATTAGACTTTGTCCCCAGTTTATTTCTTGTTTGTTAGATGCAGTGTAACATTTGTTACCGAGTTACCAGCATGAACCTGAGTATGATATCAAGCATGTATGACTTGTTTTATTTTTTCTATATATCCATGCACAAGGATGTAATTACCTGCATGTATTGTTTTCTTCAGCGCGAAATGTAGGAATTATAAAAATTCCCACATTTCTTAGATTTAGTCAATTACTTTTACAAAGACAGGGTAATATAATCATTTCATACTTTGTATTCATGTAGAGGTCTTTTGATGCAGAAATAAAAGTTTTTTACAAATTTTGAGAAAAATAAAAATTGAAGAAATTCTGAGAAAAACCTTGCTGATTGAAAGTTGGAAAAAATAGCAGCAATTGTTTAATCATTTCCGCATCAAAACCATTTTTGAAAATCATTCATTGATATTTAATTAGAAGTTTATAGGATCATTTTGCCAATGAGTACTTTCAAGCCCTTGATTTTGCTTACCTGTGAGTGCTTTCAGTCCTTTGATGCTGTGTTCTCTGACTTTATCAGGTACAGACTGGGTGGATCCCGAGGACCCCACAGTGATCGCCGAGAGCGAGCTCCTGACGGCGGCCAAATCCATCGAAGCTGCCGCACAGAAACTGTCACAACTCAAACCACGCAAAAAGGCAAAGGTATGTGTACTACATCAGAACAAACAAACAGAAGGACTTGCCTAATAGAAGAGAGTCAATCCGTCACTATAAAACTAACATAAGTTGTACCACAAAAAAGCCAAAGTATTTGTTTTAAAGAAAGGCCGAGTTGGTTGTATTGACTTTAACTGCTACAGCTTTCACACAGGGCTCTTTGAGTAACAATGAGATGTTTGATTTAGGAATGTGAGCCGAACATTACAATGTCAACTTTTAATTATGTGAACATGGTTCCGCTTGGCATTTTCAGTGAGCTTGTGTTGAGATGTATGTGATTTCTCTGTTGAATAAAATCTGTTGAGATGCTTGGGTTTAGGTGAAATCAGTTGAAATGAGATGGTTATCATTCCCGTTAATATGAGTTATGTTGAGATTGCTTCATTGAACAATTTTAAAATTTCATTCAGATTTCAATAATGTTCGTTGAGATTTTCAATAAAGTTATGTCTGTAATTGAATGAAATATTTCAATAGAAAAACTGGGCTTTTGTGAGTCATGGTTTGAGACATTGTATGGTTTAGTGAGTTATGGTTTGAGACATTGTATGCTTTAATGAGTCATGGTTTGAGACATTGTATGGTTTAGTGAGTTATGGTTTGAAACCTTGTATGCTTTAGTGAGTCATGGTTTGAGACATTGTATGGTTTAGTGAGTTATGGTTTGAGACATTGTATGGTTTAGTGAGTCATGGTTTGAGACATTGTATGGTTTAGTGAGTCATGGTTTGAGGCATTGTATGGTTTAGTGAGTCATGGTTTGAGACATTGTATGGTTTAGTGAGTTATGGTTTGAGACATTGTATGGTTAAGTGAGTTATGGTTTGAGACATTGTATGGTTTAGTGAGTTATGGTTTGAGACATTGTATGGTTTAGTGAGTTATGGTTTGAGATATTGTATGGATTAGTGAGTCATGGTTTGAGACATTGTATGGTTTAGTGAGTCATGGTTTGAGACATTGTATGGTTTAGTGAGTCATGGTTTGAGACATTGTATGGTTTAGTGAGTCATGGTTTGAGACATTGTATGGTTTAGTGAGTTATGGTTTGAGACATTGTATGGTTTAGTGAGTCATGGTTTGAGACATTGTATGGTTGGATTGTTAGAGATATTTGTGGAGGGATAGTCTCAGTCATAAATTCAATGAACAAAAGTTTTGGTCAAAGAGATCCCTAACGAGATATTCTGTGAGAATTGTCTGTGGACTGAGGCAGTTTATAGAGTGAGATATTTTGAGTGAGCTTTGGGAAGATGATTAATGAGAGATGTCTTTGGAGTGAGATATTTTGTCGAGTGAGATATTTTGAGTGAGCTGTGGTGAGATATGTTTGATATATTTGGTGAGTGAAATCAAGTCCCACCAAATATCAGACATGTCAACACTACGGCCTGCACCGGTCAGCAGAAGAGATAGTGTACCACATCTGTTTGTACATTGGAGAATAAGTTGTAAAAACTTAATCAGTGATCTGTGGAATTCAGTTGAGGGTCATGGAACATAGCAGAATGAATACCCGGTACTAGGAGTGACGAATATGTTTTTACACCAGGATTTAAAATATCATGTATTTCATTCCAAACACCTCTAATATCACTTTCCTGAACCATGAATTAATTGATAAGTGTAACCCTTCACATCTGAATTAAAGATTATTATGCATACTTTGAAGAGGAAAAACATTGAGTGTTTTGGGCTTATTTCACATTTTTCCCATTGATGTATTGCAGGAAGCAGACATGAGTCTAAACTTTGAAGAGCAAATTCTGGAGGCAGCCAAATCTATCGCCTCGGCAACGGCAGCCTTGGTGAAGTCAGCGTCGGCCGCACAAAGAGAACTTGTGGCGCAAGGAAAGGTAAGCCAGCAGTGGATTGAGTTTAGGACTGTACTGTAGGTGATAATGACAAATGCCTGGGTTAACTTTTGTAACTGTCTGTAGAGAAATGTTTGAACCAATATGTCAGAATTAATGATTTAAAAGTCAAGTAAAGTCTGCAAGGCATGGTAGATTCATAAATAAGAAATCTGGAACAAGGCATGAACATATTTCAAATGCTTTTGATAACATTTTCAAATTTTAATGCCATGAATAAACTTACCTGCCGGCTTGAAATATCTATTCTTAGCAGTCTCTCTGAGATGCATGGTAAATGTTTTTACTAAGAAATCTAGTGAACTTCAAAAATAGTATGACGAGTAATTTGACATTATAATATTGTTTGTTCTACATCATGGCATGTTAATGTGTCCTAGACTGTGCTGTAACACAAATTGTGATTGGTCAATCTGACAATGGGTCGGATTCTGTCAGCTTAGATCTGATCTGTATATATTCACCTGACCACCTTTTGTGTGACTAATTTTCATTGGACGATGCATTAATTCTTCTGTGTTTCATTTCGTTCTTGCATGTTCTTCTCTCCTGTTTCAGGTTCGCACGCGCAAAGAGGTAAACAATATTGATGTAACCATGGCAACCTTGCGCTTTCTTGCTTCCACAATTGTATTGTGACAACTGGGTGTATTATCTCATTATTTCTACACACACTTTATATTCTTGTTTTGCACTTGTGGGGACTTATAATTTGAGTTTAGATAGACTTCATATGATTTTAATATATTTTGAGTTAGTTCCCATTGCTGTCATATTAAAACAGGCAAATTTTGTCACTTGACGAAATTTAAACAATTTAAGCTGTAATACCTAGTATAAAATATTTTCATCTTTTTGGGGGACTTCAACAGAAAGTGTTTATAGATTGTTAAGAATTTTTTTATACCCCCGCAAACGAAGTTTAGGGGGGTATATTGGTTTCACCCTGTCCGTCTGTCCGTCTGTCTGTCCGTCCGTCTGTCTGTAGACGCAACTTTGTCCCCCCTATAGAATTTTTTATTACTGCATGGAACAGTTTGAAAATTTGTACATATGTTGAACACCATCTGAAGATGTGCACCTGCAATTTTTTTTAAGATCAGACAAGATTTAATGATTTTATGACAGTTTTCATTTTCCTTATTCTATATATTGTACACTAATGTTGAAAAGTAAGGGAGGTAATCCTTACAGATTTTATTAATTAATTAATAGAAAACACTCTAACATATATTTATATAAATACATCCAGATGGAGTTTTTTGTCTTTATGTCTTAATTAATAAAAAAAAATTATTTTTTATAAGTATTCTATCAACTGACAATGCAAAGTTTTTGTTTGTCAATGATAAATTCTTATGAGCTAATGAGAACATCAAAGACAAGTGTGGCTGAATTCATTTGTCCCAAGGGAGCCATTATCTGAGCCATGGTTCAGATGGAGCATGTGTCTAGGGGAAATTGATAATCTGTAAAATGGGTGATGGTTTTGGGGCTATTTTAAAACTGTTTCATGTAAACCAAAAGGTCTATCATTATAAGGAAATAAATAATATAATTATTAATAAAGAAGTTAAACTATTTTTAAAGGTTGTTTAAATTTATTTGTCAAGTAATTCGTGAAGTGACCCTATTGGGCATTAATTTAAATGAAATTCAAAATTACTGATATGATTGTAGTGTTTTGGCAATTTTAGAATTGTTTGTAATATTAAATTTTCTTTTTTACATATTTTTACAAAGTATGGTAATTATGGTAATATTCGGGAGTTTATTAAATTTAACAAGCTCATCAAAGAAAATCATAGTCCTATGGGATCAATTTTCTGATATGGAGTTCAATTGTGCCATAGGAAAAAGTGAGGAAAATTTAAAACAACTAATTGCATTTGTCAAGACTCTTATTAGAAAGATATTGAAAGTTTTATCAACAGAAGAGCATTGCTTGGCTACCGGTATTTCTATTCACTGCAAAGGGAGGGGTTATTGTCATTTTGTTGGTTTTTCTTTAAATCAATTAAATTAAAAAAAATATATCATCAAATACATACATTTGTAAATGTATTACTGTTATAGATATGTATTTACAGTGAAATTCTGACAATTTTGATTTTGATTTTTCTTTGTTAACTATTTTTTTTTTTTTTTTACATTTCTAGAATTTTTGTTTTGTATGTGTTCCAAACCTTAATTATTATTCAATTCAATTATTTGTCCCATTTGAAATTAGCCTAGCGGGGGTATTAGTCCCATTAGGACAGTTCTAGTTAAATTTAACAAGCTCATCAAAGAAAATCATAGTCCTATGGGATAAATTTTCTGATATGGAGTTCCATTGTGCCATAGGAGAAAGTGAGGAAAATTTGAAACAACTAATTGCATATGTCAAGACTCTTATTAGAAAGATATTGAAAGTGTTATCAACAGAAGAGCATTGCTTGGCTACTGGTACATGTGTATTTCCATTTACTGCAAAGGGAGGGGTTATTGTCATTTTGTTGGTTTTTCTTTAAATCAATTAAATTAAAAAAATATATATCATCAGATACAT
The DNA here is from genome assembly GCF_025612915.1 of Magallana angulata. Lineage (NCBI taxonomy): Eukaryota > Metazoa > Mollusca > Bivalvia > Ostreida > Ostreidae > Magallana > Magallana angulata. The sequence continues at coordinate 850,351 of NC_069112.1, read as the reverse complement.
ACATTTGTAAATGTATTACTGTTATAGATATGTATTTACAGTGAAATTCTGACAATTTTGATTTTAATTTTTCTTTGTTAACAAATTTTTTTTTTTTTACAATTCTATATAGAATTTTTTTTGGTACCGGGGTATGTGTTCCAAACCTTAATTATTCAATTCAATTATTTGTCCCATTTGAAATTAGCCTTGCGGGGGTATTAGTCCCATTAGGACAGTTCTAGTTTCTTCTGCATTACTTCTATGACTTGTTATTCTATTTGGTCAATAATTTTAAAATCCAAAATGGCAGCCAAAGGGAAATAACTCTCACCATATTAATGTCTGTTGGAAACTATCTGTATCTCAGACAAGTTATGGTTTATTTTTCAGGTTACCATTTATTTCATTTGTAAAAAATTCAGAAGTTCGTGCTTTAGTTAAAAACATTGGAAATCTGATGTTACTCCAAATTATAGCCTGAAAAAGGAAATTTCAAATAAATCTGACTCAAGATGTTTAGTTTTAAAGGAGACAATTTTTTTGGCAATATTCCTCAGTTCGAACATTTAGTTTAAAAATAGTGAGAACTTTTCTTTCAAATTAATGTAGAACTTAGATTTTTTTTGGATTTCGTTGTGTACACAAACATTATTCATTATGACAGGGATAGGGGGTTTGAAGCTAAAAAAAAAATAGCAACGCTTAAAAGAAAGGTTTGCAGTGAATGCTAATCTATCCATTTTTACCCAACTTGTTCACATGACATTTGATTTACCAATTTCCATTGGTTATATTTTGTACCTGCTTTTGACCACCATTTTGAATTCCATTTTGATACTGGTGTGATTCTGTTGTGATGTGGTTATGTTTTAAGTTTTAGCAACAGTTTATTGAAATACCACAGAAATCTATGTGTTAACTTTTGTCTTATCCTGGGGGTGGGGGTGGGGGGGGGGGAGGGTGACCTTGACCTTCCATTAAGAGGAATAACCAACATTTTACTGTTAAGACCAAAGAATGATTTCATATCAGAATAATGCTTCATTGATAGAGAGTATTAATGTCATCTTCATACATCAGATTTATCTAGTTTTAAAGTTCAAGAATATCTCAAAATATTACTTATATATAACTATTGAGAACTGTACTAGGTAATGTAATGATTATTGTATAATTTTTATTATTAGTTGAAAAACAAACCGAAAGCACATCCTTTCTTTTAGCAGTAAAATCTCTCAGTTTAATTTACACACTTCTGATAATGATTGAAGGGGAAGGATACACAAAACAGTTTAAACTTGACCAAATTTAAAGAATTACAAATTTGATGGTTGTTGTATGGTGCCTGTGTAACACTGTAATCAATTGACAGGTTATAAAAGAGCTGGAAAAGGTAGATGTATTACAGATTACAGGGAATATACTGTAATGATTTATTACATTACTGTTACATGTAATTACAAGGTATATATGTATTACAGATTACAGGGAATATACTGTAATGATTTATTACATTAGTGTTACATGTAATTACAAGTTATAGGCGTGTACACTTCATCATGTAACTTAAAACTCTTTTACTGAAATACTGAAAACCAGTTAAGATGTACTTAAAACCTGTAATATTTCTTTCTTCTGGGTGACCTTACATTATAGTTTTATTTAAGGATAGGTAATATATCATATATAAATTATTATAATAGAGGAAGTATGGTACCAACAACTTCTTGGGTTGTAAACAAATTGTATTTATCTGTACTGGGTAAACAAACTGTTGTTTTCTCTCATTATTGGTAAGAATATCAACATCTGTGGAACTCCTCTATATCTTGGTGCTGGTATATATGTATGTGGTTTATGATTTATTCATGGGAACTCAAATATTTGAATGGATATCTATCTTTCGTGGTATTATAAAACTGTGGATAAATTCACACAAGTACTTACATAAAATCATTATACCGATTTATAATCGATAATTATCGATTGTAGAGGGACCTATTGTAGACTGGGAATTCTGATATTTATCATGAGTTATATTAATAATTTTCTTCAGCTTTAAAAAAGAAATTTTGAGATAACATCTTTCTTAGATGAATAACATATTTGATGTTGAAATTTTGTTTTGCTGTTGAAGCTTAGATATTAACATTAATCACGGCCTACCAAGCCCTGTAAGAAAACTGTTGTTTCCGTCATGTTTACAGAGGTTAAAGACAACGACTTTGCTGTATTTAGAATAATCAGTTGAAGCTATTTTTAGAACAAACAACTTATTGATAGATTTGCCAGATAGAAATCAGATTTACTGAATATTGAGTTGTAGCATTCTCAGTGTTACTTTGGGAGAATAAGATTTATGTAGACACAATATTTTTGGTAAAAAAATCCAATTATCTTATGAGAATAATTTTAGAGTTTTGTTCACATAAACAAACAAAAATATCAATCTGCCGACAAATAATAGGATACCCAATGAAGTCAAATGATTCCACTGACTATTGAAGTAATAATAAACTGATTGTCTTGTAATAACATATACCTGAAATAATATGTTGCTGTGTTGTTATAACAGATTGGAGCAACATACCACAAATCTCAAATACTGGACGATGACGGTCAATGGTCCGAGGGGCTTATATCAGCGGTAAGTAAATGGTCCGAGGGGCTTATATCAGCGGTAAGTAAATGGTCCGAGGGGCTTATATCAGCGGTAAGTAAATGGTTCGAGGGGCTTATATCAGCGGTAAGTAAATGGTCCGAGGGGCTTATATCCGCGGTAAGTAAATGGTCCGAGGGGCTTATATCGGCGGTAAGTAAATGGTCCGAGGAGCTTATATCGGCGGTAAGTAAATGGTCCGAGGGCTTATATCAGCGGTAAGTAAATGGTCCGAGGGGCTTATATCAGCGGTAAGTAAATGGTCCGAGGGGCTTATATCGGCGGTAAGTAAATGGTCCGAGGGGCTTATATCGGAGGTAAGTAAATGGTCCGAGGGGCTTATATCGGCGGTAAGTAAATGGTCCGAGGGGCTTATATCAGCGGTAAGTAAATGGTCCGAGGGGCTTATATTGGCGGTAAGTCTCTGACTTAACTGGATGGGAAACAAACAATGAGCGCATGTTGTTTAAATTCAGTAATATACAAATTAATAGTATCTTAAATAATTCTAAATACAATATACTTCTGAAAAAATCCAGAAGCAAATAGTTTTTCAATGGTTGAATATCGCGAATGATTTTGTATGTTTGCTGACTCAGAAAGATAAATCATTGCACATTTTTATTGATTCTTCTTCTTTCCAATGCAACCATTGATTTGAGCTATTTTAGTACAAAACATTGCGTTTCAACACTGATTTAAGCTTTGTTGTTGATACTCCACACTGATTTAAGCTTTGTTGTTGATACTCAACACTGATTTAAGCTTTGTTTTTGATACTCCACACTGATTTAAGCTTTGTTGTTGATACTCCACACTGATTTAAGCTTTGTTGTTGATACTCCACACTGATTTAAGCTTTGTTTTTGATACTCCACTGATTTAAGCTTTGTTTTTGATACTCCACTGATTTAAGCTATGTTTTTGATACTCCACTGATTTAAGCTTTGTTTTTGATACTCCACAGGCCAAGATGGTAGCTGCTGCCACTCACAGTTTGTGCGAGTCGGCCAATGCCATGGTTCAAGGTCATGCTACAGAGGAGCGACTCATCGCTTCAGCCAAAGAGGTCGCGGGGTCGACAGCCCATCTCCTGGTCGCCTGCAGGGTCAAGGCCGACCCAGACTCAGTCGCCATGAAACGCCTCCAGGTAAAAGCCTTGTTTTCTTTTTAATTACCTTGCTAATTAATTGCCATGTGTCACTTTTATTTTTGCGGAATAGCCAGGAAATGACCAGGTCTTATTTTTAATCAAATGGCGCATTTAAGTTTCATTATCACTTTAATATGTTGAAACAACACAAGATCTAGATGAACAGATGACATGATTTGACCTTGTATTGATTTAGAGTTTTGGTTGATTTTAATATGATCAATATCTGACCTAGCTACAATATTAGATCAATAAATGACCTTGATATGACCTTGTTACTATTCATATCTGTAGGCGGCGGGTAATGCGGTGAAGCGTGCCACGGAGGTCCTGGTGAAGGCGGCCCAGCAGGCCAAGCAGAGAGATGAGGACGAGGATATAAACGTGGCAGTCGACTCACGTAAAGTGGGCGGGATCAAACAGGTGAGACACGCCCACTTACTGTGTGTTGTATATTTCTTCATGTATTTGTATTTATGTTCTTGTATACAATGATAAACTGAAAACCAACTTGTCTTTGCATCTGTCAATCACAGTGATGAATAGCAATATAGAAACTTACCTTTAGATTAATCATTCATTGTCTAGTTTACGAAAAAGCAATCTTCTGAAAAAATAAAATCCAGAAAAGACTTGTTGTTTGTGACAAGACCGTTGGCAATGATTTGGAATTCTCTAATCTCTTTAACATTTCTTGATTGCAAATATGAGTTGGTTTACCATATTCATCCTTGACTTTAGAGGATTATTTTTATTCCATGTTTGTACCTGATCTTTACTACTATTATATTAAAAACTTGTACAGTGTCATTTCATCAGCATTCATTAAATACCAATTTTGATTTAGTTTCATTTAGTTGAGGTGATTCATGAAGTTAAATTTTCAGTGAAGTGCAATATCAAATAACAAGTTGACTTGATTGGACTATTAGCCATGAGTTTACATATCTATGTAACTGTGATTTTCATTAAATCCACAAAAATTTATGTCCACGAATATTAACGAAACTGCATGATTGATGAAATCCAAGTATTGCAAGAGAACATGGGATAAATATGAACGTTACTAGTGTATTGCATGAAGTATTTCTAATCTATACATTCATCAATTCATTTCATGATTAACACTGTATATTTCACCTCTATATCCTAAAGATTTTTATAATATTTTCCTGAATAAGTAAAATCTATGACAAGTATTGACACAAACTACTTTCAAACATGTAAATTTACACATCCACATTACTGACTCCATGCTAACTTGTATGGTCGTATCATTGATAATATACTATATATGTCCAGATTAAGAATATAGCACATATACTGAAAATATTTAAAAGATGTAATTAACAGCTAATTGCATACGATATGAAGTGATTAAACTTAAGATATGATTAACACACTAACTGCTAATTAAATACAATATAGTGATTATACTCAAAATATAATAAACACACTAATAATTTGTTACATACAATAATGTGATTATAAATGTAGTGATTATGCTTAAGATATAATTAACACACTAATAATTCGTTACATACAATATAGTGATTATAAATATAGTGATTATGCTCAAAATATAATTAACACACTAACAACTGATAAATTACATGCAATGTAACTAACAAAACAACTAACGATGTTTCAATTTTCGGGTATTTTCACCTGTGAATTTGAATTTATTGTCAAAATGAGTTGGCGTTTGACGACCTTTGACCTCTTAAATTTGACCTCACTTTACAGCCAGAAGTCACCGGAGGCCATTACTGGTTTCATTTCTCGTTTCTTTCAGGATTCTCATTAAATGTAATTTGTTAACATGATGATATGTGGTACTGTAAACACATTATATTCCGCGTGTACGATATTTAGCGGAAAAAAGTTTTTGAACAATTTGGCGTGGATTTGAATTAGCATATTCCTATTCTATACGTATATACATGAAATTGAGCAATGTACTTGATTTAGCAGAAGCCGCCTTCTGTCAAAAACGCTAAATAGAATACACAGCCAAGATGTAATACGTTTACAGAATTCAAGTTCGAATCACACATGACACACTTAGTACATATATGACAAACTCCAACAAGAGTCTCACATAATATATACAAATCTAATGCACAGTGTTCAATTACCACAAACTGATGTTACAATAAAATAATTAGCAATGCTACACAGATGTAATATTTGACAATAACAACAAAAACATCAAACAATTTTAATATGGAACTTAGAACTAAGTTTGTGGAGGTTGAGGTATGATCACTTTTTGACTGTTTGTAATCCGTTTCCAATTCAATCTTTTTCTTTCTCTTTCTCTTGAAGTAAATAAACTCAAGAAATGATTCATTTCATTTAACATAAAAAAATTTGATAAAAAGAGCTGTGTGCTAAAATTAATGTTAAGATAATGAAATTTTACATACATTTTGCAAAGTTTTTATTCAGCAATTAAAAAAGAAAGAAAAAGAAATAACGTCAGAGGATAAAGCTCAGTTGATGTGTTTAAGTCAAAAAGTCATCAATGTCTTGTTGCTATTTTTAGCAAATTGAGGCCCAAGAGAGGATTTTGTTGTTGGAGAAGCAGCTTGAGGATGCGAGGCGCCTGAAGGAGAAACTGGCGGAGAAACGCGACCAGACGGCTGTCTAAATAACACAGTGTGACGGGGGCGAAACGCGGGCTCATTAACCCTTGTTCTTTTACCCTATAACAAAAAATTTCTTTTACGTTTGTTGGGTAATTTGCTAGGCTGTAAAATTTTGTTTGAAAAAAAGTTCTTTTCTGTTTGGCGATAATTGGTAAAGAATAAAGTAATGTATACTAGTCTAATGACATGGGGAATTTTTTAATCGAAAGACAGATTTTATAACCATGTCCAAATTCCTCTGTCTCAGAGGTATTGAGCCCCCTCCCCCCTCGATTGTCACACTGTGTATTCTTGGACTGACTGCCTCGGTCTCTATGCATGTTAGCGTATCATCCTCACTATTACCATCTCGTCTCTCATCTCCTCATATATAAACAACTTTTTTTTTCTTTTCTCTAAAAAAATTTACAGGAACTACAAATTCAAGAGGAGATGTTACGGAAGGAGAGAGAATGGATCGAAGCCAGAGAGAAGCTGGCCAAGTTCCGTAAACAGCGGTACAAGGACACGGGCCACGATAGCGACTCATCATCCGCCTTCTAACACCGCACGCTCCAGCTTTAACTGTATAATGCGTATAGTGCCTGTCACGTGTCTTGTGATGTCATAATGGCTTCCATGTCAGCTGTCCTTGTGAAGGTCAAGGTGACAAGCATCTAAGTGATTGAGAATTTGAAGGGAGTGAGAGTGTTTGAGATCTGGGTTAGGGTTGCATTTTTGTGGGTGTGATTTTTCAATATAGATGTGTAAGTTTGTATACTTAGAATGATGAATGATAGATAATGTATTCAGAGGACAGAAATTTGGAATCGAGAAGAAAGAGACTCAGAAAGAAAGGATTCTCAATAATCATATCATATGTATATGTAGCTGCTGATTAAGTGTTAAACCAGTTATGTCACATATTGTACAGGATTTTACAGAATTGTTTACCAACCGTGCAAAAATTTATCTATTTTAAATAGAAGCAGTTGTTATTCGACACTTGATTATTTTTGGATTTTTTTTCTGCAAGCAGACGTGTTTTTTTTTTTAAGAATATAAACATGAAGTTTTCCGAATCTGATAGATTAAATCTACACTGTTTTAAGGTAGCCAATTGTGATATGGTGTTACAAATGATAGATGATATGGTGTTACAAATGATAGATGATATGGTGTTACAAATGATAGATGATATGGTGTTACAAATGATAGATATGCAATACTTATATACAATATAAAGACTGATATATCTTACTTATTCTTTGATATGTATATGTATTTGTACTATCCATGTACTGCAGATGTTGTACCGGTATTCAAGTCGTGTTTTTATGTTGACTTAGAAATATGCTTCACTGGCGTCGGAAGCAAATTGAAAGTGGAGGGGCTAGACTAATCATCAAAAATATTGAGAAAAAAGTAATTCCCCCAAATCATGGAAATCCTAATCCGGGGGGGGGGGGGGGGGGGGGGGGGGGTAGACCTATACTTTCAAAAAAATAACTTATCCAAATTTTTTTTTTCCAAAATCAAATTCATTAAATTCCTAATCCGGGGGGGGGGGGGGGGGGGTGCTAGTATGCTTCTGAATCCAACTTCTCAATCTTTCATGGTAAATTTAGGAACAATAATCTTTCCTCCGAGAAAAAGTGGGGGGAGGGGGGGGGGGCTGAACCCTCTATCATGCTATGTTTTTAATGGTTATGTATAACTTTGCAAAAAAAGTGGGGGGGCTAAGCCCCCCCTAGCCCCCCCGGTTCCGACGCCTATGTGCTTTATCAGCACAGTTTGAGTGAAAATTAACCAGATTTCTTCCCCTGTTTTGTTGCTGTTTTCACGCTTTCAAGATTTCACGCTTGATTTTAGTCAGAGTTTTAATTGATAATTTCATGAGAAAAACCTTGATTTGATTTCTGTGTTTGATGCCAGGCTTCCACTAACCGAGTAAATCCGCGAGCATTTGGTGTGTACCACACTAGTCCTACACTTATACCCAGTGCTGCGTATTGAACTGTTTAATGTGTGTATTTTGTATTAGTCGTGTTTAGTTTTTGATAAAAGCAATATATATTTTATTCTGTTTAATATTATGATTATTGTATAATTATTATGATGACGACTGTGTAATTTTCTACATTCTTTATCGTACACAATGTATGTAGTAAACTTTTGTTTCCTATATAGAATTGGTATATTGTAGATGTATACTGACCATATATAACATGGCCTCCCCCTCACCAGGTGTACACTACAGACCATATATAACATGGCCTCCCCCTCACCAGGTGTACACTACAGATCCTGTTTGACTCCTGTATAACAAATCATTAAACCATACAACTACAGCATGTTCTGTACCCAGAGTTATCTCTCTTGTTTTATTCAACAAATTCAAACATCATCTTATAGAATTTGAATTATCCGAGAAGAACATCTTATAGTCTATGAACTCGTATTTCATGATCAAAATATCTGTGTTATTGACTAGCATTATGGATTTTGTTATCAATATTTTGTCATTAACAGATTATTTTGAAACAACCCATGATTTATTTAGTCAAAGACTATAGAAATTATTTAATTTTGTATCAACAAAATCGTACATTTTGTAATTGCAAATTTGCCATAAATAAAATAACGACGAAAAATGATGCTGAGATGTAGACAATTAATATATTCACTCTGACCTTAGCTAACGATAGCGATAATGAAAATATTCAGTCTGACCTTGGTTACAGCGGATAATAATATATTCACTGACCTACGTCACAGTTACGATTATTAATATATTCACTCTGACCTAGCTAATAGTGACGATTATTAAAATAGTCACTCTGACCGTAGCTAACAGTGACGATTATTAATATATCCACTCTGACCTTAGCTTACAGTGACGATTTATAATATATTCACGCTGACCATAGCTAACAATGATGATTATTAATATATTCACTCTGACCTGTGACCTCTGCAGTGTGCATGTATCTGCTTACTATACCATGTATATTACGTACTGTATTTTTCCATGTATTACTGGATGTGTGTGATAGTCACATAAAATTTGCATATCAAGAGTTACTGATCATGACGCTTACAAATATGAAGTTTTAATAACAGGTTCAAATAAATTTATGTACAAGACTTTGTTGTTTTGTTGTTTACTTATTTCAAGGAAAAGTGGGCGGATCCAGAATATTCCCCTGGGGAGGGGGAGGGAGGTAAGGGATAATTGTTTTGACAGTGGGGGTCAAAGGCATAGATAGGAATTTTAAGATTACCAAGGATAGAGGTTGTTCTAGGTCAAAATGTGACCCTGATTGATTTTTGGGGACATATGTTAGCAATATCAAGAGTGTTTAGATCCATGGATGACGTCTATTTGTCACTCATAAGATAAAACTCTGTCAATCAGTTAACTTAGAGGTGTATCTAATGTTGTCACTAAAGAAATACATATAGTTACTCCATATGGTCTCGTGTCCAGAGCTTTAAATTCACAGAATGACCCAGGGTCATCGGTTCACCGGGTCATCTTGTCAATGTCTTATGACTGGTCTGTGAGTTCACGGAATGACCTAGGATCATCAGTTCACCGGGGCATCTTGTCAATGCCTGATGACTGCGTCAAGTTTCCTTTCAATTAATTTTATATTATTACGTATAGACTTACATTTGTTTTTTTGCAAAATATATGGAGAAATCTTTAATCTTTCGTTTTAAGAGCTGTAAGTTCCCAGAATGACCCAGGGTCATCAGTTCACGGGGGAGGGGGGGGGGCTTTCATACATTCTCTCATTTCTTTTTTTTTGGGGGGGGGGGGGGGGCTTTCAGACATTCTCTCATTTCTTTCTTTTTTTTGGGAGGGGGGGGGGGGGAGAAGGGGGAGGCTTTCATACATTCTCTCATTTCTTTTTGGGTCACTGCGGAGATCCTCACTTTGAGAACTTTTAACGACGCAGGTGTCACAGAAAACAACCCATTGATCGGCAGTGATTATAATGAAAGCATGAAGTGTTTTACGTGTGTGTAAACATAAACTCGCATAGAGACAAGGTTAAGGTATTGATGAATTATTGAACAGTAAATTGTATCATAAACACAAAGAAAACACACAAACGATATCCCTCTGTCCTGTTGAAAGAGGGCCAGGCAAATACACAAACAATATTCCTCTGTCCTGTTGAAAGAGGGCCATGCAAATACACAAACAATATTCCTCTGTCCTGTTGAAAGAGGGCCAGGCGAATACACAAACAATATTCCTCTGTCTTGTTGAAAGAGGGCCAGGCAAATACACAAACAATACCCCTCTGGGCCCTAAACAACCTATACGATAGAATCAATCCAAGAACTATTTTCCATACTGTAGTTCATGTAATCCTGTTTGGTAAAGAAACTAAATATTTTAAAATATAAAAAGGAGTTTTCCCTGCTGTTGGCATTTCAACTGTTTAGAAAAATGATGTGAAGATTTAAAATGTGAAAAATTCAGAAAATTTCAGTCCAGGATTATGAATAATATTCACTGTTTCCTGTGCGAACAGAATTCAGTGCTTACAGTTTTTGTGATATTTCTTTTGATTGTCTGCGCAAGAGTTGGATATTCCACTGAAGTGAATTTTCAGCCATATTGTAATTTATCACAATACAATGTACCGTCGTCCTTTCTTGAATCATCGTATTCCTACAAGTGTGGTGGTGTTAATGTTGACACTTACACTTGTAATCCGGGGACTTCTCAATGCCTGGAGAGGGTGTGTCATACCATCAGTGAATGGGACGGACTGTGGCGTCATTCGTCTTTTACGTCTACAGACTTTGGCGTCATTAACAGTCTTAACAGAAGGCGGTCTTCCTGCATAGGTTGGTGCTGTAAAACTTAACAATATTTTATATTCTCACAAGAATAAAATTTTAGTCTGTTCTCCAGTATATTAAAAATTTCATATTCTCAAAAGAATAAAATTTTAGTCTGTTCGACAGTAGATTGAATAACAAAAACCACATGGTTAATACATAAATACACGCATACTAGTCAATTGTCTCATCAGAACTTCACAATATTTGTTTAGGGTTTTTTTTTCCCCAAGATTAAAGACTTTTGTTTAATGATTTAAATATATCAAATGATGAGTTTTTAGTATTTTTTTTTTCAAAAAATTCAGTTAAAAGTCTTCAATTTTTTTTTCTGAATGTTAAAATTATAGGGGAGAATAATGCCATAGCATTTTTCCATTTACACGTGAACACGACCATGTGTAAATACATGTATAATTTTATACTATATTATATTTTATCATTATATATGATGTCCTGGAACAGGTTTCTTTTCCTCCAACAAATCAGGATCCCGTACAGTATCTGTTTCTCCTGGATCAGGGTTTGATGCCATGGTATACACAATCTTCTTACTATTATGCCTTGTGCATAGTTAACCCGAACACGAGCACTTTTCTATCCAATTTATTCGTGAGTACTTGTGTATGTATGGTATTTTTAAAGAAGCTACATATCTGTCTGTGGTACCAAGGGTTAAGGACATGATGTGTTTGTTTAGTTGTAGATGTATCTTACTTTACACTACATAACGGGAGAATTGACAATCACCTCTGTCTGTGGTACCAAGGGTTAAGGACATGATGTGTTTGTTTAGTTGTAGATGTATCTTACTTTACACTACATAACGGGAGAATTGACAATCACCTCTGTCTGTGGTACCAAGGGTTTAGGACATGGTGTGTTTGTTTAGTTGTAGATGTATCTTACTTTATACCACATAACGGGAGAATTGACAATCACCTCTGTCTTTAGTACCAATGGTTTAGGACATGATGTGTTTGTTTAGTTGTAGATGTATCTTACTTTATACCACATAACGGGATAATTAACAATCACCTCTGTCTGTGGTACCAAGGGTTTAGGACATGGTGTGTTTGTTTAGTTGTAGATGTATCTTACTTTATACCACATAACGGGAGAATTGACAATCACCTCTGTGTATGGTACCAAGGGTTTAGGACACGGTGTGTTTGTTTAGTTGTCGATGTATCTTACTTTATACCACATAACGGGATAATTAACAATCACCGCTGTCTGTGGTACCAAGGGTTGAGGACATGATGTGTTTGTTTAGTTGTAGATGTATCTTACATATTAACAAACAACAAATTAGAGCCATTGACATCGACGTCACGGACGGTAACTGTGTTGGATTTGATTCAACGCTTAATTTTTTATTCACGATAAGTCTGTTGATCCATTTTTCTGACTTGAAAAAAGTCTGCGTATGAGAGAATTCTTGTCATATTACATATCAGCATCAATCTATCAATGCCCCCCCCCCCCCCCCATGGCACGTGCATTGTTGAATTACCTTTAAATCACCATTTATTATATACTCTTTTAAAGGGTTTAAATCTTATACAAAACAATAACCGTTCGCTCTGAATAAAATGGCTTGCTAGATATGTATGAGGCAATTAGAAGAAAATTGTGTTCTCGGCTTCACTTAGTAACAACGCGTAATGTGTCATACTTTTAAGACAGTTATATATTTCAGTACTTGATATCAAGCGATGAAAATGATTTTAGGAATGCTATAAGAAAGGTCAGCCGTGTACAATTTCTCATTTAAATATAAATTGGCCTATGATATTTCAGGTAGGAGTATAAGCATTGACAGAGAGTGTTTTTTATTTTCTCAGTTATAACTGTCTACAACAGTACGTTCTGCAGTGTAGTGTTTCGCTTTATGTAAAGTTTAACTCTATGGAATAAAACAAATCAAATGATAAAAGCAGTTATTCAACGCTTGATTTTTTTTAAATTCCCGAGAAATCTAAGGACCAATCTCAATGCAGAACATCTGCTGATAAATAGATATCTCTGTGTGTGGGATAATTGTTGTCATATTACATATCAGCATCAATCTATCAATGGCCGTGGTACGTGTATTGTTGAATTACCTTTAAATCCCCATTCATTATATACTCTTTTAGACTGTTTAAATTCCTACAGAACAATGAAGGTTCGCTCTGAATAAAACGGCCCGCAATATATGTATGAGGCATATAGAAGACAATGACATTATGTCCTCGGCTTTGTTAAGTAACAACACCTTATATAGTCATACCTTTTAAGACAGTAATATATATATTTTAGTACCTGATATCAAGCGATAGGAATTATTTTAAGAACGCTGTTCTAAAGGTAAGACATGTACGGTTTTTCTTATTTTGTAAAAAACAGTTTTCTATAATACTATAAATAATAATCTAGGCATTCACAGAGAGTGTATATTTCCTACTCAGTTGAAACAGTCTATAACAATTCAGTCCGTACTGTATAAAAGTGATTCCCTAGATGTAAACATGTTGCCTATGTCTACAACACTTCAGTACGTTCTGTAGAGCAGTGATTCCCTATATGTAAACATGTTCCCTGTGTCTACAACAATTCAGTACGTTCTGTAGGGTAGTGTTTCCCTATATGTAAACATGTTCCCTATATCTACAACAATTCAGTTCGTACTGTAGAGTAGTGATTCCCTATATATAAACATGTTACCTATGTCTACAACACTTCGTACTGTGGAGTAGTGTTTTCCTATATGTAAACATGTTACCTGTGTCTACAACAATTCAGTACGTTCTGTAGGGTAGTGTTTCCCTATATAATATGTTTTACGGTGCTACCGTTCTGGCGAGCGCAGCAAGAATTACACATACCTTGCATCATTGTCAACCTAGTGTTATTTAGGTATCAACAACGTCAAAGAATTTTTGAGAGATTATTTCTCTACAATAAGTATGCCGGGGCAAATGTACTAATTTTAATGGTCATGATACATACAGCGCAACCTCCTACCCAGAGAGAGAGAGAGAGAGAGAGAGAGAGAGTCCGATTCCTGTTTGTAGGTGTGTAATTTCCCACTTTTAAATTTAATGGTTTGACTATATGCAATATCTACATAAATTTTTTAACTGTTTATTTTTTCTCTTTATTCCTTTTCATTTAGTTCAAAATAATCCTATTGTTTATTTCCTCCCTACTGATATACTCATATACTTACCTGCCTACTGTACATGCATGCACAATTAGCTTAAAAATGAATCGATCGATATGACAGTAAAGTATGGCTCTTCCTGGTATATATTTGAATAATCTCTATATTAAAAAAACCAAACAAATCATATGTCAATGAGACAGGTATCGCAGTCTATACTGAAATAGCTAGTACACGCATAACAAATGTTTGATCCGCCTCTAAATTTATCGCGGGAAATATAGCGCGAAAGCACTGTGACGTCATCCATAACTTTGTTCGTCTTTGTTTACGTTTCTCGACTCAATACGAAGGTATGGAAGCAACTAATAAATCTCTTGAGTCTCGCCAAAGCATATGCAGTACTCTAAACGTGTCTTCAAACCTTAAGACACCGTAAATTACGAGTTAAAAGTCGGCCATTTTTGGCACAGCACCACGGGTGAAAAACATTAGAGAGCATTATGGGACGTAGACAAAAAATTTTGTTTGATGAACTGTAGGTTTAGCTCGTTATTTTTCCCGCGCACACTGGTTCTTTGAGCTCGCTTCGCTAGCCGGCGCTGCGCGCCGGCGAGCTGCGCTCGCTATTACTTACAATTTTGATGTCCGTTATATCGTACACACTGAAAAATAAGCGAGATGTCGTTCTCGCTGTACTACAAAATATGACGTCATATGCTTCAAAATGACGCATTAAGTTAAATCATTGAAGGCTATCGTGCAGTTTTATAGCGAAGAAAAATAATTGTCATACATTAACGGAAAAGTATAAATGTATATTTTGTTTAAAATTATTATTAGTAGAATGCTACCTATATAGTTTTATTTTCATTTTGTTAAAAGTATGCATCGTATAAAGAAGCCACCTCGGTTTTGTATAAAATATCGTATATCTAAAATCTGAGTACCTAAATAAATCACTTAATTGCAAGGGCATACACTTACCTGATCCGACAAACTTTTACATGTGAATTTGAAATATGCTATGTAACTTAAAAACTTCTACGATCCTTGTAAAATCTTACAAATTAGTTATTTTTTAATGAAATTAACCCTTTGACCTTCAAAATTATTCAACATATGCACTAGTAAATTACGGTTTCTACTAACAAATAGTCTTATCTTAAAAAGTTCGCACCGTTTTTCAAAATCTACGATATAACATCAAGTTATTTCATAATTTAGTCGTGAATTTTGACATGATTATGCCCTTGCAATATTGGATTTTTTAAATGACCTCACAACCACAGATACATCTGCTTGTACCATGCGACTGCCATATCACGTGACCACTATGAACATAAAATATTGTACTGTTATATATATATTTTAGAAATATATTGCATTTAAGTGACTGTTATTGATTTTAAAAAGAACATGCCAGTTTAACTAAAGTATACGTGTTTTCATCACAAAAATTTGCCCATATTTTTATTGACCGCCTTAACTGTACTGCGAATTCAGTTCGTACTGTAGAGTAGTGATTCTCTATATGTAAACATGTTCCCTGTGTCTACAACAATTCAGTACGTTCTGTAGGGTAGTGTTTCCCTATATGTAAACATGTTCCCTATGTCTACAACAATTCAGTACGTACTGTAGAGAAGTGATTCCCTATATATAAACATGTTCCCTATGTCTACAACACTTCGTACTGTGGAGTAGTGTTTTCCTATATGTTAACAGTTTGCCCATGGAATAATACATCTTACATCCTACATGACTAAATCAGTTGAAGTTTAAAACAAAATTACGACCGTTTCACTGGTGACAAAAATAGTTCTTTTTCTTCTTTAAGATACATTCATACCAAGGATATAACTACTTTTTATAGTATTTTTTTAACAACTTCTCTACATTTAAATGCACAGCAAATAAAAAGTCCCTATTTACCGGTAATGTACAGCCCCTATTGGTCGGTAAAGTACAACCCCTGAAGGCAGGTAATGCACAGATGCTATTGGCCGGTAATGTACAGTCCCTAAAGGCAGGTAATGTACACTCTCTATTGGCATGTAATGTACATCATCTATTCGCCGGTTATGTACATCCTCTGTTCGCCGGTTATGTACATCCTCTGTTCGCCGGTAACGAGCAGTCCCTTTTGACTGGTAATCAACAGTCCCTAATGGAGGTAGTGTACAGTCCGTATAGGCCGGTGATAATAAAATCAATGGTTAATTCACGCTGCACTCGTTAATGCAAAAAACAAATTACGACGCATTGGAGGTATAATTTTGACAATTAATTTTTTGAAACACAAACCACGTTGAATAATTTATATTGTTGCGACAACTAATACAATAAAGTCAATGACGTGTGTTTTTAAACAGGTTTATATCTGAATTGTAATATAATCCTTTATTAATTGATTTAAAAGCCAAACTCGTCGTCACAAAATCGCAAAATCAGTTCAATAAAACAGCTTGTTACAAAGACAGCCCTTGTTACTATCACACAAGCGTTCGTGTCGGTCAGCCATTGTTAATTGTCATTGTCAGAGAGATCGTAGACTTAGATTTGTTGGATTCTACTCATTGCACACATTGATGTTAAAAGTCCTCTGTATTGTGACTCAATAATTAAATGTACGGGTTATAAAGTTCTACCAACATCCACACGTGACGATCCTTATGATAGTATTTGTATTCTAAAGAAGAACAATGGCGGCCTGGGATTCCCGTCGTTGTTCTTTTGATAGTATGAGTATTCTAAAGAAGAACAATGGCGGCTTGGGACTCCCGTCGTTGTTCTCTGTCTATTCTATATTTGGATCATTAACCCAAACGTAACGTGACCTGGTTCTGGCCCATTGATTATTGTTAACTTATTGGATAATGCTAGGTTAATGAAATGAAGCAGAAATATCGTAAAACTGTTCACAAGCAATGAAGAGACAAACTATTTTTAGTAAGTTATAAGCCTCAGACTACCAATTCTGTCAAATATTTTACTGACGCTCCTCGGTCGGATAATACAATATATTTACATATTCCAGCGTTTTTGCCTGTGATAACACTACGTATCGATATTGTTCTATATAACCCATAATACAAATGACGCCAAAATGAGGCGCCAGCGGGGTTTGCTTATTTTTTATTTAAGCATTTAATCGTACGATGGCTAAAAATTATATAAATACAAGTAATAAGGAATCATTCTTTGGATATTATGAGGTGATAATTTCGGTCGGGGCGTGATCAAATCTATCATAAAGCCCTTCGGGCTTTATTGGATTTGATCACGCCCCGACCAAAATTATCACCTCATAATACTCAAAAAATGATTCCTTATTCCTTATATCTTTTTTTGGCCTATAACCATTACATAAATATTTACATTTTCCTGTGTCTTTGCCTGTGATAACACTACGTATCGATTTTGTACTATATAACTCATAAAGCCAAATTGAGGCGCCAGCGGGGTTTGGTTATTTATATTTAAATATTTAATCGTAAGACGGTTTAAAATTATATAAAATATAAGCAATAAAGAATCATTCTTTGAACATTATGAGGTGATAATTTCGGTCGGGGCATGATCAAATCTATCATAAAGCCCTTCGGGCTTTATTGGATTTGATCACGCCCCGACCAAAATTATCACCTCATAATACTCAAAGAATGATTCCTTATTCCTTATATAGTTTCGTTATACACACAAAAAACCTGGTTATTTAGCTTACTCAGATTTTTAAAACTATGTTTAACGTTTGTTTTCTTTTTTTTAACTTAGCCAATATTAATCATTAAAATTTAAATTTGTTCATGAATTAAACTGAAAAATCAATAAAGATGTTAGTAGGTAAGGACGTCCTAATTTAAGGTCGAGCTACATCTTACTATTGTGTTCTAAGTTGACCTGGATGCTCCAAACGTTTTTTTTTAAGAAATATTTTAGGAACACACTTACGAACGTTTTGTGAACATGCCTGCTGAAACTTATCTGAAAGCATCCTTATGTAGCATAGATTCCAGTTTATTTAAATCATGACACAAGGGGAGAATTGGGACACAAAAAGGGGGTGGGGTGAATTCTAAGTTTCAGTTTTTGTTCAAATATTTTAGGAAATCCATTAGCGGGTTATGTTATTTTTTCTGCAACGATTGCTTCCTTCATAAAGCTCCTAATGAATAACAAAAGAAAGCAATTCATTGTCTTTAATTAACAACGCCCAGTCCAAATTCGGAAGCGGCTAATTTAAAGTGTTTACCTACCTACCTACGTTTACCTACGTTCATTATGAACGCAGGAGCTGCTGCTCCTCTATGTTCATCTCGGTAGTCTCATGATCATCGGACTGTGTGATATCCTGGTCATTTCCTTTAAATGTTCCATAATCAACAGTGTAATCATATTTCATTGGATGGTTTTTCCAATATCTATCTAGTCTGTTTTCGAATGTCTTGACTTTGGTGGCAGATACAACATGCTCAGGAAGGCGACCTGGACTTCCATTTAAACAATTGATGCACATTCTCCTGTTGTTTTGTGTTGCATGTGATCAGAAATTAATTAAAGGCCGTGAATTTGTGGACTCGAAAATGAAAAGTTCCAAATCAGTGAAAGCATGCCAAGTATTTCTGCAAAGTCTCAAAGAATAAACAGAGATAAGATATAAACAAAAATTGAAAATAAAACGATCTGAAAATGAAGAGTTATCTTTCTCGGACTTCTTAGGTTTTTGATAAAAATGTTAACAGAAACTTCTGAGTACAAATATCGTGGCGTCGATTTTCCATTAGTAGGGACAATAGTTTAATTCTAATTCCGCGGCTTGTTAATTTTTGTAAGATAGTCCTATAGCTGGCATTAAATGGGCTCAATAATGGGAAACCCAGTTTTAGATTATATATATACATTCTAACAATACATATAAATAAGAAAAAGTATATGTTTACTTGCTAGTTGTTCAGGCACGTAGCATCGGGGGGGGGGGGGGGGGGGAGGGAGGGGGGCTTCCCCCCTTTTTTGGTGCAGCAAAGAATTTTCTTAATGTGATAGTATCAAACATATTTCTATATGTATTTATTCGTTTTATCTATTTTATTATCCGTTTTTGTTAAACACAATCTTAAATTTTAAATAACCGCCAGTTACACTGCGCAACTGGATTGAGTTGGCTGAGTAAAGTCTTTCGTTTTTCATTGGTTCTGTAATTTCATTGGTCTTTCTTATTTTCATTATCCAATAAATTTAATTCTCTATTTGATATAAGTAACCGTTTAAACTAAGTAAAATTAGGCAGTATTTCATTTTCAACATCATCGGTCAATCCAGCGTATATCTGCTGCATCTTGTGGTATGTTAATATTATATTTACTTATGTATTTCTTTACTACCATGTTAGTGATTTGGGCATTTTATTTTAATTGCAAAGTTTATACTTTAGCGTATTTTTGCAGTTAAACTGGTCATAGTAATTTCTAAATTTTGTTTGTATGTTCAAATGTTAAATTGTTACAAAACATGTTTTTATATTATAAATGAATACTGGAGTAACGGTAGCTTATTCTCAAAGATTTCAGAAACTAAACATATTAAATGTACATGTAAAACTCTATTTTATGTCTAATGTATTATTTCTTTGTTTATAGGTCAATGCTTTATTTATCTACTTGATAAATCGACTGAAATCACCAACTGCCTCCTTTCTGCTCGGTTACATCAAATTTACATACAAAAAATTGAATTAGGATTGAGTTGCCCCCTACCCCCCCCCCCCCCCCACACTTTTATGGGATCATGTAAAAATGTGAATTGAAAGTAAGGAAAAAATCGTGAAAGTGAAGTTAAAGGTATACTACCACTACATTTAAAGTATACTACTTCGTTAAAAGTCCCCCCCCCCCCCCACCACGGTTTAGGATTTTCAGGATTTTGGAATGTAACCTTTTTATTATTTTTCCTTTTTTCCTTTTTTTTTTTTTTTTTGCTCGTCAAGAATTTTTGGATGAGGCTGCTACCCCCCCCCCCCACCCCCCCCCCCCCGCTTTCAAAAACGATGCCACGTGCCTGTTTTTGGTTATAACCTCTCAGAAATTGGGTATTTATATATCCTCTTTGAACTATTTGGAAAATGATGAAATTTGCAAAATCTCTGGATTTTTTTCTAAAATTAATCCTGAATTGTTGGTCAATTAAAAAAAAAAGCATGTATAAAATCGAGTATTAACATTTGTTTAAACCGTATCACATCAATATTGTTGCGCAAATTGTACTAAGTAACTTTTTGATTTTGTTATAATTATCTCTGTGTTGTGTGAGGTTGATACTCTGAGTTATCTCCCTTCTAACACAGATTGAAGTGTATATAAAGACCATTTCGTGAATAATTTACAACAAGAATATACAAAGAAATGATGATCGGATACATCAAGGAACTCTAGGATATATTACTTAGCATTGTTTCTGAAAGTGGAGGGGGCATGTGCAGATCCAACAAATATCCCCGGGAGGGGGGGGGGGGGGGGGTCCGACGGATATTTGAGTTAGCCGGGGGGGGGGGGGGGGGTTGAGACATATTTCTGGCAATTTCTTTAGGTAATTTAAAGAAATTTGAATTTTGCAAGGGTTGAAGGGGGGTCCGTACCCCTGACCCCCTCTAGATTAGCGCATGGGGGAGGGGCATACTTAACCATAATTTTAGAAAAATCAGCTATCATATCTATTTCCATGGTGGCTTACTATAGGAAGTGAAGGACATGTCTTAGTAGGCGCTGGCACGATAAAGGTCCTCCAAAGCTCAAAGTCAGGAACTGACCTAGATCTTTAAATGATGGCGTGGTTGAAGTACATCGATCATAATTTCAAAAATATCAATGAATATATGCACTTTATTCTACATAAGATGCAATGCAAGAAATAACGTATTGTCAGGGACACCTACACTTACATGCAGCATGATACAACTGTTTGAACACTTAATTTCCATTTTACTTTTAAAAGAATTCCTCATGTAATACATTTCATGCGCGGGTCTACAGGTGGAGTGGTTGCGTATATTTCCCCTGAAAAAAAACCTTATCAAATAAGTAAAACAAAGCTACCCCCCACCCCCCAAAAAAGGCATTGGATCCCCCACCCGCTAAACAAAATACCCCCTCCCACATTTTTTCGCTTATTTGACATATACGTACAGTTTATTTATCATCATACCTTTCGTAATTAAATAATTTTCTTTTGATTTGAGTGACTTTTACCAGGTGTGGTAGTCCACCTTAAGGACTTTGTTTCTTTGTTGTGAACGGCTTTCTCCTCGTCAATAACGAGCGCGGTCTTCGCTAAATTTCCCTCCTGAAACAGTTCTTCAAATTCAGCCAACTTTTGGGACCTCGCCCCTCGTGCTTGAATTCAAATGCTGGTCCGGTCCCTGCCACATGCGCAGCACTGCTCACCGTGGTGGGATTTTTTTTTTGCAAGTTTCTGAGTATGCCCCGTTATGTCAACTCTGTTTTTCTATCGCTTTCTTTAGTAAGGAAGGAAAATAATGAAACTGTCTCATCGTTCGATAGTCCTAAATCACCGTATTCATTTCTATCTGCCGTTTTACCTCATTTAAAACACATACAACTAACGAGCGAGTCTAGAGCGCCACGTCACCGCATGGTTCTACTATTTATATTACCTGATCACGGGACTCGAAACCTATTCGAGTTCATGTATGTATGAAAACTTATCACGCACATGATCTCAAATACAGTTGAACGAATGGCAGAGCTTTATCGCCGTGTTTTAATGATAAAACATGCGAGGTGAAAGGTTGTGAATAATGCGTGGTGGGTGGATAGGTGTAGAGGGACTGATTATCATGACAACACATTTAACTGAGAGAGAGAGAGAGAGAGAGAGAGAGAGGGGGGGGTTAGTTATGAAAATGCCTACTGCTGAAGAGATTGATAATTTGAGTTATCTCCCTTTTAACACCAAGTTATGACATGTCCTGTAAATATTTTTAGATGACATGATAGTACTCTGAATCAAATTGGTTATACTAGCTAGTGTTTTAACGACTCTTCCATGGTTATTATAATACAAGCTGCCATAGATATCTTTTTTTGTGGTTTATCTATACGATTGTTGTTGTTGTTTTTTAATCTTTAATTTTCATAGAACAGCTAATGTCTATGTAAAATTTTGGCTTTTTCTTTAGTGTCAAAAATGCTGTGTAATTTAGAATTATTTTGTACAAGGTTCATTTCTTTTTATTTCGAAATATCAAGACCATTTAGAATAATAAAAACCTATTCTAAAGTTAACAAATAGCAATCTTACTTGGAAATATAGAAAGTAATCAAGAATTATCAGTAAGTAATAAAAATGCATGTTAAAGGGCATTAGATGTAAACTCAAATGATACTATTTCATCTTTTCTTTTTTATACAAGAAACAAATTTCGATGATACTGAAGTCAATGTTAATGTGTGTTTGTTACAATGTACAATGTACAGCAATAAAAAAAATCTTAGAATCGCGAAATTTATTAAAACTTCAGATTAACGTATGCAACTGCATGCACTCTATAAACGACTATTACATGTATTTAATTTTTTTAAATAGATAATCACTTGGCCGATATTTGTATTCATGTTCATAGAGAGAGAGAGAGACAGAGAGAGAGACAGAGATAGAGAGACAGAGAGAGAGAGAGAGAGAGAGAGAGAGAGAGATACATGTATTCATTCGTTGTGTTACATCGATAATATGGAAATTAAATTTAGACACCATGTAAAAATCTTACTACTCAACGAGTATAAGCTACATCTATCGGCACTGTACTATCGATTAGTGCCAAAAATTGGACATAAATAACGCAGCTGTCTTATTGAAAGTTACATGCAATCTTACATTTTGAGAAAAAAATGTGAATAATGCTTATGTTTAATTAATTATTTCAAAGATTATGGTTTATAAAAATCGCATCACAAAATACAACGGTGCGTGTGAACTTACTAAGCAATTTTAATGTGGTGAAGACACGTGTATTTATAAGTGTTTGTCACTTTAACTTATGAAATTCCGAACAAACTATTTTATAAACAATTTGTGGAAAGAATGGGCGAGCTGGAACAGATCTGGAAAGTCTAAAACATGCATACATGAAAGGCGATGTCTTGATTGAATAGAAGTGTATAGGTTCAGCACGTGGGGTGGCTTTTGTACTTTGTTGGTCTGTCGTATTTGATACACTTAATTAGGCGTGTACGGTTACATTTAAACACTGATGAACTTTTGAGCAACAAAGACGATAAATCCAGTGTTATTGGGGAATTTATCAACAAACTGTGTTTATGTCAAATGTTTGTGGGAAAGAGGGTAGGGAGCGTAAATATAAACAACTTTTAAAAGAACGAGGTAATTAATGGTCTGTAATTCTCTCTCTCTCTCTCTCTCTCTCTCTCTCTCTCTCTCTCTCTCAAATTTTATTCTTAAGTAAACATTTATGGAAAGAAAAGTATGATCGATGTAATATATATTCTGCTTTGGAACCTGGGTATTTATTTTACATTTTATAAAAATTAAGCTTGTTTATGTAAAATAATGATAGTACTTTAATTAATTAAAACACGCATGATAGAAGCTTAAAATTATGAGAGAGAGAGAAAAAAAGAGAGAGAGAGGGATAGAGAGATAGAAAGAGAATTTCACCAGTTATAGATGCAGACACATCTCCATGCTTGCAGATGATAAAGGGCATAATATACATGTAAATAATGTGTTATATTTTATTGAGAAATAATTGATGTGAATACACGTACAGTTTGTCTACATGTCAGGACTTTTTACATGAATTTCCGTGCTCTGTCTTCCTCTAGAGACGTAAATACTTCCTCCACCAGCTTTTGGAGCATACTCCAAATAGTACTCAGCGGAAATTATGTGTTTTATTAGAATATTAAATTTAAAATGTTCCCCAGTTTCGAACCCCCATACTTCACATTTGTATTAAGAGTCAGGGTTGATCTTGTACATGTGTTCTCTCTCTCTCTCTCTCTCTCTCTCTCTCTCTCTCTCTCTCTCTTGCTTACGCATGCATTATTGATAAGTAAGAAATACCACATAAGTGTGGGGGAGGGCAGGCCCCATCCACCCCCCTTCCCCTAATCCGCCTCCGATCCTGAAGCCTGCAAACATTTTTTTGTTTTGAAAGTTTCCTAATTATAGGAAGTAAAGGACGTGTCTTGCGCTGACGATTTTTAAACGATGGCGTGGTTTTAGTTTTAAAAAAAACAACTTATTAAAGCAGTGTAGTAAAGCTACCAAAAATAGACCTCATACCCCATTGGCGGATCCAGAGAGGGGGTTCCGGTGGTCGGACCCCCCCCCCCCCTTTCTCTGGGACATATGAATTTTTTTGAAAACTTCTAATGCATATTTAAAGGCAATTTTTCCCATTTGTAATATAAATACTGTAATTATATCAAATAAATGCTTTAAGAATTGCTTATCTAAAGATTTTCTCACAACGTACCGTAATTTACATGTATTTCTGATATGAAAAACCCTAACTATTTTTTAATCGAAAAAAGTACTCCCCTTCAGCATCCGCTGTTCACTTCCATGAGAAAACATACAGTTTGAACTGACAAGCCATCGAGTAAAACGGCGTTCAAGTACAAGTACAAACATTCCTTTTACTTTTAAAAGCTGCTTTCAAATGTATTGTTTAGTTAACTGAAGTAATTATAATAAAAAAGTTTTACTTCGTTTCATACTAAAAAAAAAATAAGAAAGAAAAATACAGAGAAAATTAAACCCGCTTATGCGGGTTATGTTATTTTTCTGGAATACTAGATACGTTCATATCCACATGAAACACAAAGGAAAGCCTTTTTTGTTTTGTTTCCGAGAATCGGAGGTTATGTTTCAAAAATACCGTGTAAGGGGTTTATATGTAAACCATTATGAAAATGCACAACTTTTCAAAACTTTCCTGAATTTGATCGCATCTGTACTAGTGCCGAATGATGTGGCGCACCCAATACAGAGGTAACATCAATTAAATTCCCTGGGACGACTATATTGCTTGTACAATTGTATTACACATGTTCCATCTATTCAGCAAATAAACTATTCCAATTTAATTTTTTGTCATATCCTATCATTTAGACCTTTCTTTAAGAAGGCAGTCGATAGAATCAAAATCGATAAATAGTTCAGAATGTACTCATCAAAAACATAAAAAAATACCCCCCCCCCCCAAAAAAAATTCCTTTTTATAATTATAGCTTGTCGTAATTAGTCTGAATTATTTTTTGTTTCTTAGTGTTTCTTTCTATATGTATTTAGCACAGACGCACGTTCTCATGGCTGTAGACTTGTTTTTTAAGGCTAGAAATTATACAAATCTTCCTTACGGTTACCTAAACCAAAAACGCTTAATAAATACAGTGCACTCTGATATTAAAATAGATATGAAATAGATATTGACGAAATAACTGTTTTTTAAATTTAGGCATGGAGAACGTTCATAAGGCCTTGTTTATTGACAAATAATGATTTTTGTACGCAATGATGTTCATCAATTGGAATCCCCCCCCCCCTTTTTCCAAATTGCTGGATCCGCCTCTGTACCCCCCCCCCCCGTCCCACCCCTTCCTCCGGGAGGAGGGTGGGGACAAACAAAATAACACACCTTGGGTTAAAAGTTGAAAATTATAATATCTTGGTGATTGCTGCTTATATATGTTTAATGTATATTAATAGCTTTGTTATAATTTATATGTTTAATGTATATTAATAGCTTTGTTATAATTTATATGTTTAATGTATATTAATAGCTTTGTTATAATTTATATGTTTAATGTATGCTGTTTCTTAAATAGATTGTGTCTATAATGCGAATAACATTTCTAGCTGTAATTCATAAAAAAAAACCCATTATGTCATTCGATTTTTACCGTATATGATTATTTTATTTTGTGCAAAAGTGCGTGTACCGAATGTCCTTGACATGTTGTTATGTGCTTGTGTTCAGTTCAACAAGTGCGATGTTTTGGCTGCTGAAATAAACACGATTTCCGGTGTCAGTCAGAATCAGACATTCTGTTATAAACAAACACACTTCATTGTGACGGGACAGGAACGCTACAGATAGCAGGATTGCCTTGCCGTCCAAAAGATAATTCTAAAATTTTATTTCACAAACGCATAATGAAATTTAACATGAATTAATAAAACAAAGCACATACAGTGAAACTGACCAGTAAATTCACTTGAATTGTTCTGGCAACCATTTCTGCAAAATATGTAGAAATACAGGATTGCTTTAGAAGTCATCCGTGGTCTCAAATCCATTTTTACCCCCCCCCCCGATCCCTCCACCCACCCCCTTACTTTAAAAAATGTTTACTTCGAGTACATATACGTTAAGTAGTATAAAGTAATAATGAAAACTAAGTTGACCGATTAATACATTTAAAACTAAATATTCGAACAGCTTTTTTTCTATTTTTGAAAACCGGTAAATTCATTATCTGGGACCGAAACCATTTGGGGTCGAAATTGCTAGGTGGCGAAACGTCTAAGCATCGCTGTGACGTATGTCGAACAGACGATAGACCGATTTGGGAAGAGAAAAGGAAAGTTTATTTCTATCCGTTTAGATAATTGTTCCCCGTGAAAAAAAGGTTTGTCATATCATATATTCTACAATGTAGTCTACTTCTTACATATATCTTGCCAGTGACAATTTAGGTGAGATAAAACGCGATAGTTTTAAAAATCAACTATGTAAAATGGCTGACCCGAAAACAAACCTTCAAAATCATGTCATTCGTGTATATGTAAAGTGTTGAAGAAAACACTGTTGTAACTTAGTTTAGGTAAGGGAGGAGGGGGTAAGTTGTTTCAATCCAACAGCTGTATGTACCAGTGACAAGAACAAGTCGTTTGTTCAGACATAGAACCCCCCCCCCCCTTTTTTTTTTAAAAATGTTTACTTGGAGTATATGTACGTTAAGTAATATAAAGATGAAATTAATTAATAATGAAAACTAAGTTGACCGATTAAAACATTCAAAACTAAATTTTAGAATAGCTTTTTTTTTTTGGGGGGGGGGGGGGTGGGGTGGCATTTGTCTAAAAAAGTAAGTAACATTTTGTTTTCCTGTTGAAAGACCAACATTTTATGAGAAGACATTTATCAATGTCTTAATCGCTTACCAGAATTTGAAAAAAATATATATAGTTATTGCCTCTTTAACATTTGTTACATGTAAGAATATCTATACTACATTTTGTCAATTAACTAAAAAATGCCTGCACCAGAGTAACTGCTTACACTTTTGGTATTTTAACAAGTGCAATATGATGTCCATAAACTATAATTGAATTTTACCTGATAAGTAATTATTGTTGAATTAATTAAAACCTACTTTCATTTTCAATATTTTAAAACCAGCCTAAAATAGCAAAAATGAGAGTTTGGTGGTGGACATGTTTTGGGGTAGTCCGAAATATCTGACGTTTTTCTGGCTTTTTTAACGATTTTGATATTTACTTTCCTGGCAGGTAAATATCAAAATCGTTAAAAAAGTCAGAAAAACATCAGATATTAAGTCGGACTAGTTTTGGGGGATCCAAGTCAGTGGGAGTTGTATCAAATTATATACTAGCAATGAAATAGTATTGAATATTGAATGGTTATGTAAAGAGTGAATATATTTACTGGGAATTGACTTAGTGTATACATAGAAGGTGATACTTGATATTTATAGTTGCAAATATGTTTCCTTATATGAACCTGCAGAATAGCGAATCATTTCAATAATGTGTGAACTTTTTTCATGACATCACAATGATAAAGGCACGTGCTTATCGTTTCACAGTTGCATCGTTAGCATACACTAGTGTCTTTTAATTTCATACATTTTTATACCAGGAAAGATTAAGTAAACCTTTTACATTAATTTGTAAACAATGAACAGATTGTGTTCTACATTTATATGAATAAATCATGTGTACATCAAATAGGGAGGTTGAAAGGGGACTGGGCGATGAATGTTCATTAAAAATGTTTTGTTTTTCCTAAACCGTTTTCCTATACTACAAATGATACACATCAATAGTGATCATTAATAGAATGGTGAATATGGTAGGATTTTTTAATAAACTAATTTAATTAATTTAATACATTAATGTATTTGAATATATAAAACTGAGAAGGAGGGGGCGGAACAATTGAACATTGAAATCAAAATTTTGGTCACAAAAATGCTTGAAGCAGTTACTCTTCTCAAATCAGTGTAACTTAAACGTTTTGTTTCAAAATGGCTGTATGTTTCCATGTGTTGTAGATTTTATTAATGCTCTCATCGTTGGCAGAGGAAGTATCTGATATATAATATCATTTTTCAAATTGTGTTTTCTTAAGACCAGCTTAATACCATTTATACCATACTAGTATCTAACCGGCATGTATGGATACTGCAATATTAAAGGGAAAAAAATATTTGAAAAAATAAAAAATTTCCGACCAACCGACCCTACTTTTTTTCATCATGAAAGAGTGAAAGCGGAAACAAACTATTTTTTTTTGTTAGGCCTAAACCAGTGTTTTATTCAGAGCATTGTATACGTCGTATGCATGTATGTAAACCAAACCAGAATAGATTGTGGGACGTCAAAATAATTAATTTTCTTGGTTTTCAATACAAAAGAGTTCTACATCATGTCAGCCTCCCGTAAATACAATTTCTCACTTCAAACGTGCATTATAGCTTAATTAAGTAGTTTATTTTCAAAACAGCATGACCATGTGTGATAATTTAAAACACTTTATTAATATAAATAAAATGTATTTTTGACTTTCCTTCCGCTTTAAGTATTGTACCTTGATATTTCAAATACTCGGATATCTCAAAGTTTTTAAACAGTCCCATCTAGTTCGAGATAATGAAGTTTGACTGTATTTTATATGAACTCTTTTAAAAACGGGCTAAAATACAGACGTTATCAGTTTCAGAGAGCAGTGATACGGAATTTGAAAACCACAGTGTGGTGATCCGGAAAATCAGACCAAACTCTGTAAAACTGACAGTATCAAGGAAGGAAAACTGATAGGTATATAATATGTATATATCATCCATTTTAGTTTAGATTTTACATCCCTGCTCCTGTAAATATCCAGCCATGCAGTTGGTTTTTTATTTCAATTTTAAAGAAAAGGTTAAGAAAACAATTAAGAAAAACATCAGACAAAATATGTACAAAAATGAACAAAAAATAATTTTTGAAATATTAAGCATTGTATCATATAAATGTGTATATTATTAAATCACGCACTTGTGCGGGACATCATCAAGTACTAGAATGTAACAGTTGATGGTCTCTTTACAGGTTCTCTGTGTCTGACTGTTGACTGATAGGTTATACCAGTCTGTAGTATGTAACAGTTGATGGTCTCTTTACAGGTTCCCAGGCTGTGTTTGACTGTGCTGTGTACTGCGAAATCAAAGAGAGAATATATGTGGTATAGTATTCATGTAATATCACCATGTTCATGTAGCTATATTATGTATTTTTAGGTCACCTGAGTCACTCAGGAGATCCATTGCTATCTCACGTTTGTCGTCGTGTGTCATTTGTAGACATTTTACATCTTTTAAATGGGTATGAGGGCAGTAGTCATTGTGTTAGTCCTGGGGTAAGAACTGTTGCCCGAGAGCATAGGCCGAGGTCAACATCAATTTCTTACCCAGGAACTGACAATATAACTATTGCCCACATTCCCATTTGATGATTGATGTGTTAGAGTAAAAAATCAGCCAGGTTAAGGGAGATAACAAAGCATGGGACATAAGCCAGCAATTAACATGTATACATTGGTGGGTTCCCATTTTGCACACATTTGATGATTAGGTGTGCATTGAATATTGATAGCAAGTACAAAATGTTCTCTACATGGGGTAATGTCACAACTGCATTTTAAAGAAAGTAATAAAGAGAGAAAGAGAGATTGATTACATGTCGAAGAGAAATAGAAAGATGCATATGTTTAACAGAGAAAGTCAGAGAGAGAGAAAGAGAGAGAGAGCAAACAGACATGTTATACAGAGCAATAAGGAGTGTTGGATGAGGAACAAAAAAGAATGAGATTAAGAGACCAAGTTTAGCTGAGTTCATCTGAAAAAAAGAGAGACAGACAGAGAGAAGAGAGGGATGATAGCAAGATTACATGTTAGGAGAGAGAGAGAGAGAGAGAGAGAGAGAGAGAGAGAGAGAGAGAGAGAGACGTTTGGCAGTGAAAGTGTTAGGGATAAAGAGAACAGTTAGAAAGCAAGAGAACAGATTTATTAGGAAATTATGTGGGACAGCGGCTTGGAGAAAAAATGAGAGATAAGAAGTTCATGTTTAGCTGTAAAATCATGAGATAGTGAAAGAAAGTAATAATAAAAGAAAGAAATTGATTACATGTCTGAGAGAAATAGAATGATGCATATGTTTAACAAAGTAAGTCAGAGAAGAGAGAGAGAGAGAGAGAGAGAGAGAGAGAGAGAGAGAGAGAGAATACGTCTGAGAAAAATAGTTAGATGCACATGTTTACAAGACTGTCAGTGAGTAAGAAACAGAGATTACATGTCTGAGAGAATAAGATGCACATGTTTACATGTATAAGAGTAAGTCACAAAAGAGAGAGAGAGAGAGAGAGAGAGAGAGAGAGACTACATGTCTGAGAGAATAAGATGCACATGTTTACATGTATAAGAGTAAGTCACAAGAGAGAGAGAGAGAGAGAGAGAGAGAGAGAGAGACTACATGTCTGAGAGAATAAGATGCACATGTTTACATGTATAGGAGTAAGTCACAAGAGAGAGAGAGAAAGAGAGAGAGAGAGAGAGACTACATGTCTGAGAGAATAAGATGCACATGTTTACATGTATAAGAGTAAGTATCTGAGAGAGAGAGAGAGAGAGAGAGAGAGAGAGAAGAGAGACTACATGTCTGAGAGAATAAGATGCACATGTTTACATGTATAAGAGTAAGTCACAAGAGAGAGAGAGAGAGAGAGAGACTACATGTCTGAGAGAATAAGATGCACATGTTTACATGTATAGGAGTAAGTCACAAGAGAGAGAGAGAGAGAGAGAGAAAGAGAGAGAGACTACATGTCTGAGAGAATAAGTAAGATGCACATGTTTACATGTATAAGAGGAAGTCACAAACGAGAGAGAGAGAGAGAAAGAGAGAGAGAGAGAAGAGAGACTACATGTCTGAGAGAATAAGTAAGTTGCACATGTTTAAATGTATAAGAGGAAGTCACAAGAGAGAGAGAGAGAGAGAGAGAGAGAGAGAGAGAGAGAGAGAGAGAGAGAGAGAGAGAGAGACTACATGTACATATCTGAGAGAATAAGTAAGATGCACATGTTTACATGTATAAGAGGAAGTCACAAGAGAGAGAGAGAGAGAGAGAGAGAGAGAGAGAGAGAGAGAGAGAGAGACTACATGTACATATCTGAGAGAATAAGTAAGATGCACATGTTTACATAAAAGATAAAAAGTTTTTACCGGTACATGTTTATTCATGAAATATGAGGGACAGAGGCTTAGAGAAAGAATGAGAGATAAGAAGTACTTGCTTAGCTGTAAAATTTTGAGATAGTAAATGAAGGAGTTATAATGTGTGTGTGTGAGAGAGAGAGAGAGAGAGAGAGAGAGAGATTACATGTCTAAGAGAAATAGAAAGATGCATATGTTTAACAGAGAGTAACTCAGAGAGAAAAAGAGAGAGAAATTACAATAGTAAGATGCACATGTTTATAAGAATAGGTCAGAGAGAGAGAGAGAGAGAGAGAGAGAGAGATTACATCTTTGAGAGTAAGATATATTCAGTACATGTACATGTTTAATGGAGTTTGTCTGAAAGAGAGAAATAAATAGACAGAGAGAGCAAAAATACATGTTTAGAAGAGAAATCTGAGGAGACAGAGAAAAAGCATGTGTTAGAAAAAAAATCAGAGAGAGAGGAGGAATAAGATCTAGAGAGAGAGAGAGAGAGAGGGAGAGAGAGAGAGAGAGAGGGCAAGAGTGCAAGTTTAGTATTGAAATTGTGAGAAACAGAGATTGAGAGAAAGAAATAGAAAGAGAATGAGTACATGTTAGGTAAATCGAGACAGTAAATACCCGGTAATTGAACTGAACTAAATTGAGACGTGTACTCTACATCTTATTTTTTTTCTCTCTCTGACTTTCTTTGCTAGATAATCATATAGTACACTTTCTCAATTATGTACACATCCAAGAGAGAGAAACAGAGAGAAAGAAATGTAGGGATAAAGAGAAAGAGAGAGATAGAGAGAGAGAGAGAGAGAGCACCTCTTTCTCACTCAGCAATCTTATGTTGTATTTTTCTACTGGTTGAGTGTCTCTATAATCAGAACCAGAATAATAGACCGTCAATTATCCAAGTAGAGAAAATATATTAATCTTTAAAAAACCCAAATATATATATATAAAAATAATAATCCTAAAACTCTTTATCTTCATTCAACAGGTTGTGACTCAGACCGCCCACATCATGGGCACAGCAAGCTCCCAATACATCACAGCAAGCTCCCAATACATCACAGCAAGCTCCCAATACATCACAGCAAGCTCCCAATACATCACAGCAAGCTCCCCGTGCCAAGTACATCTGTGTTCTAAGTGTCCGGGTGACACAGCGTACTATTGTGTATCGTGTCCATGTGATCTGTGTCCCCAGTGTAAAGAGAACCATGTAAAAGATCTCCAAACAATAGACCATGATGTTGTGTCACACCGTGATAAAATCAACTACATCCCAACACAAGAGATCTGTGTGAGACATCCTAGCCATGTTTATACAAAGTACTGTGAACCTTGTCAAGTTCCTGCCTGTAATAATTGCCAAACACATAGAAAACACACTCAGATATATGTTAAAACAGCCTATAAAACAAAGCGACAACAACACAGAGGAACCATTCACACCATCAGAAGTGAGGCTCTCTTTTACAGACCTGTTCTCCTGACAGGAATCAAAGCTGATGTCAAAACCTGTCACACAGAATTCTCCCTCTATCAATCAGAGATGTTAACAAAGGCCCAGACACTGAAGGATCTCATTGACTATGTGGTATATGATCTATTGAACAATGTGTTATGTTACTTTGATTTCAAACACAGATGTAAAAAACAAAAGATAGAAATGATCAGACATATTGTCAGACTAAGGAGATATGAACACAGATATGTACAGCCAGCATTCACATTCAGTGCGCTACAATTCCTCTCCTTCACAAAGACAGCCCTCCCCCAGATACATCTTACACTCCACACCAGCCAGCTCTCCATGACTGAGTCACTCAACAAGGAGGATGTGATGGAGTCACTGAGTGCAATCCAAATCACAGAGAGAGGAAACCGACGCGTAGGAAACCAGTGTCTGCTGAAACTGACGTCTGGTGCTGAGCTCCATCAATCTCTCACAGTGCCAGGTGTTGGTGGTTGTCGTCACATTTCCTGTGTGACATCAGACCGGGTCTGGGTCAGTGATCATAGAAACAATATCAAGTTGACAGACACAACAGGTGTCCCTCTACATCGTGTGGAGGATTCATGTAGTTATGAAGATGGATTACACACAGTGAACAGTGAGAGTGAACTGATTTATATAGATAGGAAATATAACATCAACAAACTGTCAAAGGATATGAAAACAACCACCACATTTATAGAGAGAACAGACTCTACATGGTACCCACGGTGTTTGTACTGGTCCCCGTCCACTGGGGATCTACTGGTCGGGATGTATTACTATATTACAAAGACAGGCAAGGTAACCCGGTACAACCAGAGTGGACAACTCACACAAACCATACAGTACAACAACACAGGACAGGGACTGTATAGTGGACCTTACTATATAACAGAGAACAACAATGGGGATGTCGTGGTGTCTGACTTATATAAAGACGATGTGTCTGGTGCTGTAGTGGTGACAGAGCGTGGAGGAAGACATCGTTTCTCCTACACAGGACATCCATCAGGATCACGACTATATCCATGTGGAATCTGTACTGACGCGCTGTCACACATCCTGGTGTGTGATGATATAACCAATACAGTACAGATGTTAAATAAGGACGGTCAGTTCCTGTCACATCTACTGACAAAATCACAAGAGATGGATTCACCACACAGCTTGAGTTATGATGTCAACACTCACCGTC
Source organism: Magallana angulata (assembly GCF_025612915.1). Taxonomy (NCBI): domain Eukaryota; kingdom Metazoa; phylum Mollusca; class Bivalvia; order Ostreida; family Ostreidae; genus Magallana; species Magallana angulata. The sequence continues at coordinate 815,682 of NC_069112.1, read as the reverse complement.
TCTGGGTCGGATCATGGGTACACAACAAGGTGTGTGTCTACAGGTATATCACCAGACAGGACGCTCTGACAGGTAAGTCTGAGTCGTTATCATTCACATTAATTAGATATAGATAACTAAGACACACAGTCCGTGTTAATTATCAGTCAATAAGATACATGTAAGACATGTTTATCTGTGTGATTGTTTGTCAATATAAACAACTCATTGTTACAGGGTTAGCTGTATCTACCAGACAGGACGCTCTGACAGGTAAGTCTGAGTCGTTATCATTCACATTAATTAGATATAGATAACTAAGACACACAGTCCGTGTTAATTATCAGTCAATAAGATACATGTAAGACATGTTTATCTGTGTGATTGTTTGTCAATATAAACAACTCATTGTTACAGGGTTAGCTGTATCTACCAGTCATTGGGATTCAGTGTTTATCTAGAATAAACAGAAATTAGATACATTATTTTATTAATTAAATGTACAGTTACATGTCATTGTATTTAGTGAATAGATAAGGAATAAGGAATCATTCTTTGAGTATTATGAGGTGATAATTTTGGTCGGGGCGTGATCAAATCCAATAAAGCCCGAAGGGCTTTATGATAGATTTGATCACGCCTCGACCGAAATTATCATCTCATAATATTCAAAGAATGATTCCTTATTACTTATATTTATATAATCGTACGATTATATATTTAAATATTAATAAGCAAACCCTGTTGGCGCCTCGATTTGGCGTCATTTGTATTATGGGTTATATAGTACAAAATCGATACGTAGTGTTATCATAGGCAAAGACACTGGAAAATGTAAATATAAATAGCAGGTTGCTGTATTTAATTATGAAATATATAGAGTGACACATGTATTTGTAATCAGTTATTTTGTGACATTTTAATTGACTTAACTTAATTAATTAGATAAATATTAAAGCAAGTGACAGGGTCATCAGGTTAAAGTTTTAATTTGTAGATGTAGCTCTATCATTACATATACTGTATGTATTAATTAACAGCTAATTAATGACTTGTTGTAGATGAACACAGACCCCGTCCTGATGAGGACGCCATGTCCAGCTCAACACAAGCCGTATAATGGAGATAGCTGGGATATTGACAGGTTGTAAATGTTTCTGTACAAATCTAGTCTGCTCTCAAAACCACACATGTTGTTTGTCACTTTGTTCAACATCTGCAGCTGAAATTGAGCTGTGTATAATTCACATGGACTGTAATACTGACTCCTGTTTATTTCACACTTTGTGATCATCCAAACATGGCTGTCTGTTGCTGAGTGAGAAACATCATGTTATACAAGTTTTATTTTCTGAATGTGGAATATTATAAAAACAAATATCCACATGAAGTCTATAATGTTAAACTGAACAATTATAAATTGTAAATGTCAGATCTTAATCAATTTGAAAATGTATCTTGTTTTGCTAATTGTGCCATTATTATACCCCATGTAATGATATTGTTAGAGAATAATGACTTCGACCAATCTCAGTCAGTCCTGGATTTTAAGCAAAACTTATATATTAAACAGCTGCACAGAATTTTATGAAACTTTTAAGGTATTTAGGACACAATGTGTGGATGTGCTAATTATTGGGGAGTTCCGATTCATTTATCTTTCTGGGAATTTTAGCCCCATTGAACTAAGAATATTGGTCATATGTTGAATTTAGCAATGAATTTTTTGTAAGGGTGACTCTTCTCAAACAGCTGAATTGAATTTCATAAAACTTTGTAGGTAGTTAAGGCACAATGTGTTAATTTGCATGTTTCTAGGAAATCTTAATTTCAATGTTTTGTCTTGAAATTTTAAACCTTTAGAATTTAGTATGTTGTTTTTGTTTAAGACAAGTGATTAGATATGTGCATAATTGTAGAAAGTTTTGATCTGATGATGTTTTGCTAGTAATACCCAGTATTTTTTTTAGCTAACTGACCTGAAAACTCAAGAGAGCCTTCCTGATCACAATTTGTCTGTCGTCTGTCTGTCTGTTTGTTTGTCTGTCCTCTGTCCGTCAACTTTTCACATTTTCAACATTTCCCCCAGAACTACTGGGTCAGTTTCAACCAAACTTGGCACAAAGCACCCTTAGGCAAAGAAGATTCAGAGTAGTGAAAATTAAGGAACATGCCACTTTCCAAGGGGAGATAATTAGGAGTCATTGAAAATGTTTTAGAAATTTTTCAAAAATCTTCTTCTCAAGAACCATTAGGCCAGGATAGGTGGAACTTATGTGAAAGCATCTTCAGATAGTGTAGATTCAAAGTTATGAAAATCATGACTCTGGGGGTAGGGTGGAGCCACAATGGGGGGTCAAACTTTTACATAGGAATATAAAGAGCATATCTTTAAAAAACCTTCTCAGAATGCAATCAGCCAGGAAAGCTGAAACTTTTGTGGAAGCATCCTCGGGAAGTGTAAATTCAAATTTGTGAAAGTCATGACCGCGGGGGTAGGGTGGGGCCACAATTGGGGGGGGGGGTCAAACTTTTATATAGGGATTTATAGAGCAAATCTTTTAAAATCTTCTTCTCAGAAAGCAATCAGCCAGGAGAGCTAAAACTTGTGTTGAAGCACCCTCAGGTGGTGTAGATTCAAATTTGTGAAAATCATGACCCCCGAGGGTAGGGTGGGGCCACAATTGGGGGGGGGGTCGAATTTGTACATATGAGTATATTTATAGAGTAGAATTTTTAGGATCTTTTGGGGAACTGCATTGCTCAACATATGATATGAATATAAAATCAACCTCTTAGAAAAGGAACTAATCATAATTAACATAATATCCAGGTGGAAAAATGGATTTTTATTTATTCAGGATCTACATTATATTACATTGTCCAGATAGTTTGTATTATAACTCCATTAAGCTGATTTTTGTCAAACTTTATGTTCCATAGGTGAGTTATGTGGCCCATGGGCCTTTTGTTATTTCGTATTTAAGGTTTCACTATACATGCTATACACCCACAGTTAATTCCCATTTTTAATAGAAGACCACAAAACATATACTAATCAACTATTAAATTGATGATGGTGATGCTATAGGTATTTTTAAAGAATTTTTTAATGTTTTTTCGTGGTTTTATTAAATGAATTTTAAAAAAGATAACTACATGTATTAACAAATTGAAACAATTTTTTTTGTCATATGATGGATATCTCCTCAGACAAACAAGAAAAAAATATAACAGTTTCATTACATTTAAAATTTCTATTATTGCAAATTTTTTAATATATTATTTAATATTTATTCATTTGATGAGATATCGGCGCTTCTGATTGGTCGAAAAATTTCTTTGATACCTGCATCAATAAAATTTTTGCCGGATCTACTTTTCTCAACTGTTCTGATCTAACACTATTTATAGAACGGGAATTTCCAAGATAAACACTGTCAAGAAAATGTAAAGTTGTGTCTGTTTTATTGTCAGCAAACAAAATGCAACCTTGTGAATATAAAAAATTGAAAGTTTAACCTTCAAAAATAAACAAAACACATTATTTGATTCACGAAATAGAAAATAAAGCGTCTTCTCACGATTTCGTCTGCTTGAGATCAATCAACATTTACAGCGAGGCTGGCTGTTCCTTTTCCAGGAATATTATAACGAACATATAGGCCTATAAACTTTCACGGTAACACTGCTGTTCAAATTTGGTAACGATAATTTTTAAATTTACACACGTACATGATCGGTCATCAGAATAAGCGTCGTAAAGAAAAGCTATGAGTGATGCATCAACTCCTTCTGCGCATTCCAAACGGCTGATATACCATTTAAGTACATCACTGGCTATGTAGTTACCACAACGTTTACAAAAGTCGCTTATACATACTATTCTCTGTCGACATATCAGCTATTTTCATCCACGATCGCCTTTCCTTGGATGGTTATGTCCAGTTGCATATTCCAGCGATCTCACATGAAAACTAGTTTTATTACGAGTTTTTCTGCACAGCGAATAATATCACTAACTACCGCATGTATTTTCCTTTCGTTTTCAATTCAGCCGGTTCAGATTTTAACTCACTATTTGTGTTTAATCCATTAAATTCAGCTCAATAGCTCTGCATCAGCTGAAGGCGCAACCATTTTGAATACTGTTGCTGTTGTTGTTTTGTATTCATACGCGCCGCTTCATTTACATTATTTACATTTTTGATCAATGACACATCACATTTTTTTATTTGAAAATGTTTTATTAAATGATAAGAAATGAAGATAACAATTTTTCTATTGATCGACGTATCAAAGAAAAAATTGACCAGAAAAAATAAAAATTGTATTTGGTATGAGGTTCCTCAGGTAAGAGTTATCGTTCCTAAGTCCTAAGGCCGAAACACCTTGGGTACTTTTCAATTTCTTAGTTGAAGAAAATTTCCTAAATATTGTGTTAGAATGATAAATACTACATATTTCATTATAGGTCTATATAAGCAAATATAATCGCTTTAATGCAACACTATGTCAAATAAATAAAGGGGAAAATTAACTTATAGAATTTATGTATCCAAACCTGAGAGAAATTCAAAACCACCCTCCCATCCCTTTAACTAAGGTGTATGGAACATCTGTCAATAATAATGTGGATTAAAGTACATTACTACTGAAATAATTTCATTGGTTTAGAATTTTCTTTCACAATATTTAACCAAAAAATACGTCTTAGAAAATTTTGGAAAAGTAATAAATTTTCAAACCCGACTGGAACTCGTGACTTACAGGTCCGTAGTGAGCGCTCTGACCCACTGCACTGCGCTGTAAGGTAACAATGATGGGAAAGAAACTATTTATAAAATTATACTTGATTTATTGTTTATTTCGATAAATAATACGACACAACATAAAGGTGTCCCATACCACCTTACATGTAAAGAATGAATTTTATCAAAATTTTGATTTAATCTATTCATTTAACAAATTTTTCAAAAGAGCGGTCCTCATACCTTTCGCCTCAGTTGAAATCAGCCAGTACCAGAATTACATGCTTCCAGATGTACTTTTTTGCGTACTGCGTCATCGGAAAGCGGTGTAGAATGCCACCTTAATGCATACTCTGCCATTCATGATGTGTAGCGTTGTCAAGTAATGGGAGAACATGGAGTATTTGAGCTTGCTTACTTTTTCTTTCCTTCTTGTCCAAGTATTTGGTATTAATCATTTAATACAATAATAAATTAATTATTTTTGTTTCTTGCAGACAAGCTGCTTTTTAAACGCCTTCAGGGGGAGATAAAAGAAAACCTGCCCGGATTACCCATAATTCCAATGGAGTTACAGAAGCCAAATAATTACCGGTCATCAACGGACTTTGTGTTCTGTGCGTGAACTCTACATAAACAACGTTTCATGAATGGACTCTGTATCTGTGTAGGTGAACAAAAATAACGCGTCATCAATGGACACTGTTGCTGGTCTCTGCGTTCTGTGTACGTGAAATTTGCACAAAAATAACGCGTCATCAATAGACTTTGTATCTGTATAGGTGAAATGCGTCCTCAATAGACTCTGTGCTCTGTGTACCTTATCTCTTTATGAATAAGGCATCATCAATGGAATCGGTTTTTTTTTTGTGTACGTGAACTCTACTGTAATTTGTTATCATACGTTTTTTATCAATTTTATCTAAGTGTAAATTTTGTCAGTATGTAATATGTTTTACATATCTAAGCTTTTGAAATTTCTGGTATCATTCGGTGCTAGGACAGAGATGTCCATCAGAATTGTAGCCAATGTGTCACTAATTTTTTTTTTTAATTTTGATTTTTATACAAGAAATCTTGTATGGTGTACTAAACATTATTTTCAAAGGGGAATAACTCAAAATTTGTATTTTTCAGTCAGGATAAAAAAGAGTTATTCCCCTTGAGAATGAGAAATGAATTTGATGGTGTTTATCCCTGACAGTTTTATTGGTAGGATTGAATATCAGTTAATGTATTTTTACAATATATCATGATCATTTGGAAAGAAGTGATCTGATAAGCTTTTGATAAGAATTTGATAAGTTTTAGATGGTTTTTTATACAATGTTATGTAGTTTTAATTTCAATATATTAATAGTTGATGTTAGTTTAATTTATTAAGTTTGAGCTGTGCATGTGTAACAATTGGTGCATCATATATTGCTTGTTGTCCTCAAAAGGTAGGTCACAATGACCCAATTAGAATTATGGTAGTTTATGGTGAAACTATTTTAGAACATGTCTATTTAAAAAAAAAAACAAACTTGTGTTTTAGAAATGATGTACCATTAATCATACCAGGAGTCATTTACTCATGTATATATCAATGTGAAAGTAAGTCATGATGACCTGAATTTGTAATTAGCATGTTGTTAATCCTATGTGTTTGTTAATGGTGTTTAAGCACATTTCTCACACTGTATCTCTGTTGACCAGATAGGTAGGACAACTCAAGTTAATGTCATTTTCTTTGGAGAAATATTGTACGTAAGTTTAAGCGTGATTATTTTTTTTTTTGTGTTTACCCATACAATGAACGTGATGAAATACATTTATAACGTATATATAGTATTATTTTTATTTTTTTGTGTTTACTCGTACCATGAAAAACATAATACTTGTATACAAATGATGTTTGGGGAAATGTAGCGAGCTGTAGATAAAAGTCAATAAACTTAAAGTGACATGTCTATATTGTTTGTCTTTTTTCATAGTCAGGCAGTACTGTAATACATGGTACAAAATGAGGACACGGATTAATCAGACAGACTTCACCATTGTTAACAGTTCAACGTTTTCAGACAATACTGTAACTTTAGGTACAAGAACTAGAGCATTATTTATTGAGGTGAACCATGTCAAGTTGAGTGTAACAATGTCCTTTTGTATTCACAATGATATGTTTTTATTACTCGACAATAAATTAGAAATAATGATTTCCAAGTACCCAGGGTCAATTAAACCATTTATTAATATGGCAGCTTGGTTCATCCTTGAGCAGTATTATAAACACTGTTTTTCTACTATAGTTCTTTTTTAGCTCACCTGAACAAAAGGTTTGAGGGAGCTTTACTGATCACCTGTTGTCCGTCGTCCGTCCGTCTGTCTGTAAACTTTTTACATTTTTGACTTTTTCTCTAAAACCACTGGAACTTAATAAAAAGCATTCTTATGGTAAGGGAATTTTAAATTATGAAAATGAAGGGTGCAGCCCTTTTTCAAAGGGAGATAATTGAGAAACAGTGAGTATAGGGTGTGTGTCTTTCAGGCACATAGCATCAGGGGGGGCCTGACCCCCCCCCCCCCCCCCCCCCACACTTTTTTTTCGCAGGAACAATTTTTAAATAAAATGGAATTATCATGGAGTTGGCTCCCCCACTTTTTTGGGAGTATGAAAAAAATTGATATGAATATAAGGAAATGAGGAGTGAAATTGAAAAATATAGTACGCCAGCCCCCCCCCCCCCTACAACAGAAATGCCAAAATTTACACCAAAGATTGTTTCTATAGTAAAGATTCTAAAATATAAAAGTCGTGACCCTCGAACCAAAACTGGAGCTGCAGGCGGGGTTCAAATTTTGATTTAGAAATACATAGGAAAAATGTAAAAATTGTCCTCTCAAGAACCATTGCACCAGAAATGCCAATATTTACACCAAAGCCTGTTTTTATGGTGAATATTTTAAATTGTAAAAATCGAAACCATCGGACCAAAACTGGGACTCCAGGCGGGGTTAAAAATTTAACATAGAAATACGTAGGAAATTTTTTTAAATCTTCTCAAGAACCACTGCAGCAGAAATGCCAATATTTACTCAAAAGCTTGTTTATACAGTGACAAAATTGGGGTCTGATGCGAGGTTCAAAGTTTAACGTATGCAGAAAAATATCTTTAAAAATCTTCTGATAAAGAACCACAATGCTTCAACTTAAGAGATTACTATGCAGGCATCCTTAAATAATGTAATAAATAAAGGCGTGACCACCGGACCAAGACTGGGGCCCAAAAAGACGTTCAAAGTTTAACATAGAAATATATATTATAAAAAATGTTTAAAAATTTTCTTTATGAGAAATAAATAATCTACAGTTTGTGAGATTACTAAGCAAGCATCCTAAGATAGTGTAGATTCTAATTTGTTAAAGCCAACCAAAATTCACGTACAAAATACCAGGCCCCAAAAGGGTTCAAAGTTTGATATAGAAATAGCAGATGCTACGAAATAAAATGTTATGTACAAGGAATTGTTGTTCAGGTGAGTGATGTGGTCCATAGTCATCTTATATCATAAACATATATAATAAGTCAATTGCATTGTTGTCGCATAAATTTTGTTATAAACCTCGCTTTAGAAAAAAAATACATGTATAAACTTTAAAAGCCAGGCACTTCAGCACATGTAACGTTACACCGCCATCACGCACTTTACAGATGTATCTTTACCCTACAGCCACGCATTTATATCCATATACTGTAATTGTAAACACAGATTTTGACAGGGGCTCGGTTGTCAGACACTGAAATTTATAACAATTTATTCTCGAATAAAAAAAATATACATAAATGGTCATTCAATATATGTTCTATGGTATCGAAATAAAATCCGCCGTTAAAATCGCCCTTTATCGTCGTTTTAAAAAATGTGTATCATATGTACATTAAAAAAGTAAAGGGACGACACTCGCCATCTTAGATTTCAGGGGGGGGGGGGCCTCAATTCACAGTTTATTTTCAACAATTTATACCCTTTGTCTACCGGTTTCTGGCGAGAAGTAGGTCACAAAATGATCTAATGACTTCTTCTTATACTTTATATAAGTATACATGCCGTTTTAACCACCCAGTGACCCGAAACGTCCTCGATACCATTCCATTTCGAAAGCAACGGAAGTTTGCATCGAGCAACGCGACGCTTAGCGGCGGCTCTCCAAATAAAGTCAGAGATGTTTCGAATGCATACGGTAAGTCCAGAGAAATCGTAAGAACCCGCGAAAATAGACAGCGACAAGGAAAAATGTGTAAACATTGCGGAAAATGATCACAATATCTTGATAACAGGCCAAGCTGGAATAGGAAAGACATTTACAGTAAAAAACATTGTCACATGGTCACCATCTGTACCAAGATTGGTAAGTCTAAGCAACATACAGCAACCTAAAGTAACATACAGCAACATACAGCAACCTCACAGCAACACACAAAAAAGAAGTTATAGTGGGGCAGCTGATGGTCACCATCTGTACCAAGACGGGTAAGTCTAAGCAACATATAGCAACTTACAGCAACATACAGCAACACACGGCATATAGCAACACACTGTAACTCTCAACACACAGAAACACAGAAGTTACAGTTGGATGACAGCTACACAGTGGGGCAACTGATGGTCACCATCTATATCAATATAGGTACTGTGGAATCATTTAATTTGGTGGGGGTCAATTTTTCGATGGACAGATGTTAGCACATACAGCACCAAATAGCAACACATGCAACATGTAGCAACACAAACACTTAAGTAAGGTGAATGATCAACAGTCACACAGTTGGGCAACACAATTTGTACCAAGATGGGTAAGTGTTAGCAACATACAGCAACCCCTATCAACATATTTTCTGTATTGTTGTATTATTCTCCAGGTATCTCTAACCATGAGGAATACTCCCTGGTCCGCGAGATGACGGACAACAAGAAAGAGAAGACGCTGACTCTCCGCCGAGGTCCATCGCCAAGGACCAGAAGAAACTCGACGAGATGAGAAAGAAACTCCACACGGACGACGAACGTAGGCTCCGTTCATTGACACGTTTTGATTGGACATTTTCACAAAGTTTTGATCAAATGATTTTAATTGGAGTAGTTGATGAAATTTAGATTAAAATAAATGTATTGAGTTTTAATTGGATGTTTTGTAAATGAGTTTTGATTTGATGATTTTTCAGTGGAGTGGTTGGACCATTCACGGACCCTGAGAGAACAGGGGGTGTTGGACGTGGACACACTACTGCTGAGGAGGAAGTTCTTTTTCTCCGACCAAAACGTTGACCAGCGTGACCCTGGACAACTCAATCTGCTATATGTACAGGTAACATAGAATTATACATACAATCTGCTATACGTACAGGTAACATAGAATTATACATACAACTAGCTGCAATAATGTAGCCCTCTCCGATTTTTTATATCTGATGTTTACTGGAGAGCACAGGATCTCCGTAATGGTGCAAAATTATTTTTTTAATGCGGCTGAAAAGATCGATTTTATATTTGATTTCCTTTAGATAAAATGATTTTTAAATTCAGGTTGAACAAATTAACTGTATATAAATCAAAACCAGATAAAACACATCAGCATGTTTACAAGTCGTCTTTTTCAGCAGCCATGACAGTTCTCGCGTGATTTTATGGGATGTACACTTGGAGTTTTGATGGGCTTGATAATGTGAATGTCAGTGAAAATAATCGATCTTACCTCGTTACATCACTAAAACATCATTTAAGGAAATTGTATATAATGGAAAATTCATTTTTACCGCGTTAATTATGTTTAAAATAGGGGAATTCCTATATTCAGTTCAAGATCCGCTCCTGACTTCTCATTGGCTGTCCCAAAATAAAACCGGTCAAGGTCAGTAAACATGGCGGACAAATTCAACTTTCGTTGTTGACATACACGAAAAATAACCGATATATGGACTATACTTGATATTTTTGGATTAATTTATGCCATAGACATCTACAACGTTCGAGTTCAGGTAAGAAATGCAAATGTTATTGTCATTTATTAACGATTTGAGACGAAATCGTTGCGGGAGTGAATCACTCCTGCACTTGCACCATTACAGAGATCCTATTAAGTAGTAGCCCTCTCCCAGCTTCCACAGGTACAGGTAAGTTAGAATTATACATACAACCTGCAATACGTACAGTTAACTTAGAATTATACATACAACCTGCTATACGTACAGGTAACATAGAATTATACATACAATCTGCTATACGTACAGGTAACATAGAATTATACATACAATCTGCTATATGTACAGGTAACATAGAATTATACATACAATCTGCTATATGTACAGGTAACATAGAATTATACATACAACCTGCTATACGTACAGGTAACATAGAATTATACTTACAACCTGCTATACGTACAGGTAACATAGAATTATACATACAATCTGCTATATGTACAGGTAACATAGAATTATACATACAACCTGCTATACGTACAGGTAACCTAGAATTATACTTACAACCTGCTATACATACAGGTAACTTAGAATTATACATACAACCTGCTATACGTACAGGTAACATAGAATTATACATACAATCTGCTATATGTACAGGTAACATAGAATTATACATACAACCTGCTATACGTACAGGTAACCTAGAATTATACTTACAACCTGCTATACATACAGGTAACCTAGAATTATACTTACAACCTGCTATACATACAGGTAACTTAGAATTATACATACAATCTGCTATATGTACAGGTAACATAGAATTATACATACAATCTGCTATACATACAGGTAACTTAGAATTATACATACAATCTGCTATATGTACAGGTAACCATTGTAAAGGAGGGGGGCATACATTATGACAAAATTCATTCAAAACTAAAAATGTTTACCATAGATTGCACACTTCTGTAAAATAACAAATAAAAAATGCAAAAAAAAAAAAAAAATGCATGTGCCTTTCCAAACCATTAATACTATTACAAATTATTATTTCATTAAATCAATGTCATAATCAACTTTGTATACGAGTTATCAATCGAAATTTTTGAGTTAAAGTTATCAATCACCCAGAGCGAAAGTAGCGTGACAGAAAAACGTTACGGTGAGTTAATAGAGTTAATAGCTTAATGTGTGTTTGAATGTTTGTTATTATCCCCTCACGTAACTTTTGTGCGAAGGGGATATAGCATCGCTGCTGTGCGTGTGTTCAGATTGGAAACAAGTTGAAAAGAAAACTCTTGCAGGGATACTTATCAAACTTCGTACACTTATTTGGCATGGTAAAAGGACAAACCCTGTGAATTTTCAAGTCAGTTAGTTGATTACTTTTTAATATATCGTTAAAATAACACAATTTTTACAAATTTTATGTACTACGACTTGTGGTAGAGTCAGGTATATGGCATTCCTACTAGCTCTGGCTAGCGGGTTAACCCTTTAGCTCGATCGATAGAGTGCTGGACTGGCGTGCCAGAGGACCTGGGTTCAAACCCCAGCAGAGGCAATAAGTGTCTCTGTTACATTTGGCGCCAACGTTGGGGCATTATGTGACGGTCAGACTGGTTCGAATACCGGCGCCAGATAGCTCAGTTGGTAGAGCACCTGACTATAGATTCAGGGGGCCCGGGTTCGAATCCCGGTCTGGTCCGTCATTATTTCTCCCATCCCGTTACATTTGGCGCCCATGTTGGGACCTGGGTATTCTCTGGCGGGTGAGAGAGATTGTTTCCAGAACTTTGCCCCACAGGCATTGGCACTCCAGGAGAGTGGGGACGCCTCTTTCCTAGGAGGGGAACAATGTGGTAGAGTCAAGTATATGGCATGCCTACTAGCTCTGGCTAGCAGGTTAACCCTTTAGCGACCGGTAGAGTGCTATGCTGACTGGTAACACAATTTTATTTGAAAAACCTTAGTTTGCTGTTAGTTTGAATTTAATTTCTATGAAATTTGTTTTAAAGATTGAATATCAGAGTTGAAAATTAGTGCTGCAATCAAACTATAAATATTGTAATATAAAGTAGATAATATAATTTTTTTCATTTGAACTCTTTATGATTGATACTTATTGGTTGGACTAACCCATTTGTTTGGATCTGACTTTTTGGGACTGAATCATGAGGTTCAGACTAATCCCTTTGCTTGACAAATTCTTCTGGTAGTGGCTCCGACCATCAGTAGCCCGGCCTGTCAGGAACAGCTTATAGACGCTGCAAAAGGTGTGGCTCACTCTGTGGAGGGAATCGTGGAGGCAGCCCAGCAGTCCTGCCGCGACGACAAGCTTCTGGCCGACCTAGGCGCCGCAGCCACCGCGGTTACTCAGGCTCTTAACGACCTGCTACAGCACATCAAGAAGGGGGCAGGGTCGACAGCGGTAAGTGGGATAGTCACTGTTTTCTTTTTCTGTAGCTTTTTATTCTCTCTCTCTCTTTCTTTCTCTCTCTCTCTCTCGCACCTCTCTCATAAAAGTCAATGCTAAATTGGGTTAGCACCTACATGGCTCAGAAATTTAAGACTGTTGACTGTTTCAATTATTTACTTGTTTATGATATAATTTTTGACCTTGATATCTGTTGTTTTCAGGCGACCTCTTCATTGGTTGGGGCCATCAGGGGAGAAGCCGAGGGCCACTCTGACTCGGACATGCAGAAGCGGCTCCTGGCCACCGCCAGACAACTCGCTGATGCCACCGCAAACATGGTGGAAGCTGCCAAGGTAAGGAAAAGTTGTGTGCATTGAACAATGAGATGGGAAGTGTAATAGTACTAGTATGCTGTGTTTCTGGTTATGTAGACATTGAAGGCCGCAGAGCATATGATGATAAAGGTAAAGCAGCTGACACTGTAGAATGCAATATCATGTTTAACATTTGTAAAGTCAATGTTATATTTGTTACAGAGTTGTATATGACAGTTGACAGCTATATCATGTTTAACATTTGTAAAGTCAAATGTTATATTTGTTACAGAGTTGTATATGACAGTGAACAGCTATATCATGTTTAACATTTGTAAAGTCAAATGTTATATTTGTTACAGAGTTGTATATGACAGTTGACAGCTATATCATGTTCAATCAATTTCAGTAAAGTGTTATATTCTAATATTACAGGGCTGTGCGTCGAGTCCGAACGACTCGGAGCAGCAGAAGAGACTACGAGGGGCTGCAGAGGATCTCCGGGCTGCCACAAATATCGCTGCCAGCAACGCCCTCAAAAAGAAACTCATCAGGAGGCTAGAGGTCAGAGAGTCATTAAGTGTCATTCAATTATCTCTAGAACCTGTAATTTAATTGCAATAAATGATATACGACATGATGGCTTGATATTACAACCATGTTTTGTAATGAGACTTTACTTGAGTCATTTAGGTGTATTGTGGTTACAACCATGCTTTGAAATGTAATTGGATTGTAATTTTGATATATTACAATCGTACTTTATCATGTGATAGGACTGTAAGAGATTATATCTATGTTTTGTAGAACGCCGCGCGTCGCACCGCCTCAGCCACCACACAGCTGATTAACGCCTCAAAGAACGCTAACAAATCCAACACCAACAAAACCTCGGAACATCAACTGCATGACTCAACAGTGTCAGGTATGGATTCATCTCAACTTAACTTGCACGAAGGTGGAAACGCTTAATACATATCTGGGTCCTAGTTTATGTCCAGTCCCTGGATCAAATCCTCAGCTGTTTCTTTTATTGCCTTATCTTTGTTCCTCTTAAGTATGAAAGTATTATTAGAGTACTATCTGAGAATATTGTACTATGTCTTCCATGTTTTGCTCTATAACACTATTTTATTGGCTGGAAGGATGGTATCATGTCCTTCACAAATACTGTTAATGATTGGCTGAGAGAATGATTGTGTGTCCTCCTTGTATTGTTGTATTTTATTGGCTGAGACTATCACGTGTTGTTCTCCTTCTACAAATCATGAATGAACAGCTGCCTCTGTTGATCCAAGGATTCCGGGCATCTGAGACAAACCAGGACAGCGCTACAGCCCAGCTACAACTGATCAATGCCAGCAAGGAATTTATACAGGTATAAAGTACAAATTGTAAGGGAGACCATTTGGCAAGAAAAAACAATCAAACATTGATAGTACAATGTCTGTAAAATCTCGCTGCAGTGTTATGGGGAGAAAGGAAAATGTCTTAAAACAAAGTTTTCTGTGCTATATTTAACTTATTTTATTTATTTTATCAAAATAATATGATGTGCATAGCTATTATACTAGACACTAGTTTCACATCTCGGTTCACTGACCACATTTCTGCTGACAGCCTGCCAGTCAGCTGGTATCCGCCGCAAACGCCGCAGCCCAAACGGTTGGAGACCAAGCAGTGAGCATGAACATGAACCAGGCAGTGAAGGCGATGACAACCGCGCTCGCTGAGCCGAGAACCGCCTCAGGGAAGGCAGAGGAGATGTGTATCTCACTGGAGGTGGACGCCGCACTTGATCAGCTGACCGAACTCGACCGCGAGCAGGAAGAGTACCGCAGAGCCGCTGACAGCGGTAACCTTGTACTACTACCCGGTGAAACGGTAAGGCCAAGAGGAAAAGGTCATGGTGATGATATTGTCAGGTCAAGGGTTAAAGGTCATGAATCCTCAATGATAGTAGCATGTGTATACATAGTGCATTTGTTAATTGGATTATATGTAAGTGAAGTGGATTATTCGTATTATATTCAGGCCAGGGGTTAAATGTCATGAATATTAAGTGATCGTAGCATCTGTATAGTGAAAAATATCATCACTAAAATTGAAAGTAAAGGGTGTAAAGTATCAGATATTTTTGGATAATTATATAAATAGGAGATTTGATATTGCACAAAATAAACTTGGCTCTTAATTGTTGTTTGGTGGAATGGAGTCGATACATATTATGTTAAATATTTCAGGTGGAGGCGTCGGCCTTGAAACTTGGCTCCACTTCTAAGAACGTGGGATCGGCGATGGCTCAGCTACTGACTGCTGCCTCACAGGTAAACACAGATAAATGTATAATGGAGACAGAATATATAGAGCATTTCATATATTCTGGTAATTATAGTTGATCGCTGTAAAAAAGAAGACATCACTAAAAATATAAGACGCAAAAATTGAAACAAGATGGCTGATGCAAATTAAAAAGATACATTTTTACCATTTTTGTAATTTTTGTGATATAAGAAAAAACGGAGTGAACAGTATAATATATATATATGACATGATTTCATTCTGTTGTGACTTTTCTTCACACATTCTTCCCTATGGTCATTTCTCAGGGAATTGGATTTTATTTATATATAATATATTTCCACTATTTGGTGATTTTTTAGGGCAATGAAAAATTGTGGTTGTAGCAGCCAGGGACACTGCGAACGCCCTCCGTGTGCTGACA
The DNA here is from genome assembly GCF_025612915.1 of Magallana angulata. Lineage (NCBI taxonomy): Eukaryota > Metazoa > Mollusca > Bivalvia > Ostreida > Ostreidae > Magallana > Magallana angulata. Next base: position 799,522 of record NC_069112.1, on the reverse strand, counting down.
GAAGCCACACACAGTGTCGCCTCAACCTCAGAAGTCATCGAGTCACACGGCAGGTCATCGACAGCGCCAACGACGTCATCGACAAGTCGACCCATCTACTGGAGGAGACGAAGCGAGCCATGAACGACCCAGAAAACCCTGAGAACCAGGCTAGACTTTACCACGTGGCCAAGGCTGTGTCGAGTGCGCTCAACAACTGTGTGAATGCCCTTCCCGGACAGAGAGACGTGGATAACGCCATCAGACAAATCACAGACTCGAGCCAGGAGCTGGCGTCCACCAAGGTAAGCATATCTGTCTGTTCAGCAGACAAAGTCTATCTCAGAAATAGACAAAATTTAAGTCGGAAGCAGATTTTATCTTAGAAACTAACAATTTTATCAAAGAATAAATAGACAAAGAGTCAACTGGCATCCACCGAGATAGTTACATCTATCTTAGAAATAGACGAATAGGCAACCTTATGTCAGCAATACACAAACTTCATCTCAAATTTAAACTTGGTTCATAAAAAATCACCTTTTTCACAGAAATAGTTCTCATTCTTTGAGAATTAGATAACTTCACATATGCAAAAAAATCTTTATCTCATAAAAGTAATCTTAACAAATTTACTTCATCTATGCATCATTATTAGGAACTGATTGTGCATGAGAAGAAATCTATATCTCATAAAAAAAAAAATTCTCAAATTTAGACACCCCCGGTAATCAAAAGATACATAATTGATAGAAATGAAGTTGATTTAAATTTCCCCCAATTCTGTTGCAGTGCTCCAAGTCACAATTGCTCGCTAAATGGCGACCAACAATTTTTATAGGTCGCCATTTCAGAATTTATAGTCGCCATCAAAAAATAATTCATTTGCCATAATAACTGATAATAATTTCATAAACAAGTTAAAAATGAAACAAATAATAAAGACTCCTGTATATACAGTAACATATCCTTTATTACACTTTAACAAATTGACAATTTAAAATATGCAGCCAGCAGGATTTGAGGCCTACAATTGTGGAAGTTGGATGGCATTTGGCCATCCTGCATATTTAACAGTACGTTTCTGAGAAAACCAGCGTTCAACACCACATTAGTTTTAAATTCCTCAATAGGAGGACCTTCACTGCTAATTCTAATCAGTGCCTCAACAGTAGTGAGATCTAAACAGCTACAAACATCACTCCTTATGCGGTTGACAGCACTGATGGTTCTCTCACACTGGGCACTGCTTCATTGATAGAGAGTATTAATGTTATCTTCATACATCAGATTTATCTAGTTTTAAAGTTAAAGAATATCTTAAAATATTACTTATACATGTATATAATTATTGAGAACTGTAATAGGAATTGTACTATGTAATGATTATTGTATTACATTTACATTGTATGATGAATTGAAAAACAAACCGAAAGCACATCCTTTCTTTTAGCAGTAAAATCTCTCAAATTAATTTACACACTTCTGAAAATGATTGAAGGGGAAGGATACACAAAACAGTTAAAACTTGACCAAATTTAAAGAATTACAAATTTGATGGTTGTTGTATGGTGCCTGTGTAACACTGTAAACAATTGACAGGTTATAAAAGAGCTGGAAAAGGTAGATGTTTTACAGATTACAGGGAATATACTGTAATGATTTATTACATTAGTGTTACATGTAATTACAAAATATAGATGTATTACATATTACAGGGAATATACTGTAATGATTTATTACATTACTGTTACATGTAATTACAAAGTATAGGCGTGTAAACTTCATCATGTCACTTATAACTCTCTTACTTAAATACTGAAAACCAGTTAAGGTGTACTTAAAACCTGTAATATTTCTTTCTTCTGGGTGACCTTACATTATAGTTTTATTTAAGGATAGGTAATATATCATATATAAATTACTATAATAGAGGAAGTATGGTATCAACAACTTCTTGGGTTGTAAACAAATTGTATTTATCTGTATGGATAAACAAACTTTTGTTTTCTCTCATTATTGGTAAGAATATCAACATCTGTGGAACTCCTCTATATCTTGGTGCTGGTATATATATATATGTGGTTTATGATTTATTCATGGGAACTCAAATATTTGAATTGATATATCTATCTTTCAAGGTATTATAAAACTGTGGATAAATTCACACAAGTACTTACATAAAATCATTTTATCGATTTATAATTGATAATTATCGATTGTAGAGGGACCTATTGTAGACTGGGAATTCTGATATTTATCATGAGTTATATGAATAATTTTCTTCAGCTTTAAAAAAGAAATTTGAAATAACATCTTTCTTAGATGAATAACATGTTTGATGTTGAAATTTTGTTTTGGGCGCCTGTAAAGTGCGAAACGAAATCGAAACGAAACGAAACGAAACGAAATCAAACGAAACGAAACGAAACCAATCGAAACGAAACGAAATCAATCGAAACGAAACGAAACCAATCGAAACGAAACGAAACCAATCGAAACGAAACCAAAAATCGAAACGAAACGAAACGGAATTTAAACAAAACTAATATCAATTTTGACTACATAAAAGTGAAAATAAATTCATTGAAATCAATTTTTGAACCATAAAATATAACTACCTGTATGTTTCAGATTACCGCTGTAAATTTTTAAGGCGATTATCCGAAATTTGCAAAAATTATATAACTATGTAAATAAGCGATGTACATTCCTATACCTTTTAATGTTTCTAATTTGTTTCATTTAATGATTTTCAGACGTTTAGAGAGAGAGAGAGAGAGAGAGAGAGAGATGCCTTAAAACTTATCAGCAACATCACATAGCAAAGTATATACGCAAGTTTTGAAAGAGAGAGATAGAGATATGATGATGATACTGAAGGGGACATTCTAACAACAATTTTCTTTCTACCGATTTGAAATATTGTAAAAATGAAACGATCGAACACAATGTGATTTATAGCATACTGTTTGGTTACCAGTTTCTAACATATAATAAGAAAGTATAGCATGAATTTAGACGTTGTAATTTGACAAAATTAAAGTGCAATATAAAGAGGTTTTTTACCTGGTTTTTTTTTTTTACCTTAAATCAAACATGATCTCCTCTTTCTCTCCCTTTCACACGAACGCACAATGTATTTGAATCATTTTTACAATATTTCATATCGATATATAAAAAAACGTGTAGTTGGAATGTCTCCGTAAATACTGTAAACGCACTATATTTAGGGTGTACAATATTTGGCGGAATATAATTTTTAAACAAGCTAGCATGGATTTGATTTAGCGCATTTCTGAATTTACCTTTTCATCTACTTATATATTTTACATTTGGCAATGTACTTGATTTTGCGGACGCCGTTTTCCGCCAAAAACGCAAAATAGAATACATAGCCAAAGGGGTGAAGACAGTTTTATAATACGTTTACAGTATAATCATCTTTATATTGCAAGTTAATTTTGTCAAATTACGACGTCCAAATTCATGCTATACATATTACAACAATTCTTATTATATGTTAGAAACTGGTAACTAACCAGTATGCTCTAAATCACATTGCATTCGATCGTTTCGTTTTTACAATATTTCAAATCGACAGAAAGAAAATTGATGTTAGAATGTCCCCTTTAGTATCATCCTCATATTTCTATCTCTCTCTTTCTTTCTTTCTCTCTCTCCCGAACTTGCGTATATACTTTGCTATGTGATGTCGCTGATAAGTTTTAAGGCCTCTCTCTCTCTCTCTCTCTCTCTCTCTCTCAAAACGTCTGAATATCGTTTTTATCATTTAATGAAACAAATTAGAAACATTAAAAGGTATAAGAATGTACATAATTATATATTTTTTGCAAATTTTGGATAATCGGCTTCAAAATTTACAGCGCCAATCTGAAACATACAGGTAGTTATATTTTATGGTTCAAAAATTGATTTCAATTAATTTATTTTCACTTTTATGTAGTCAAAATTGATATTAGTTTTGTTTAAATTCCGTTTCGTTTCGTTTCGATTTTTGGTTTCGTTTCGTTTGATTTCGTTTCGTTTCGATTGATTTCGTTTCGTTTCGATTGGTTTCGTTTCGTTTCGTTTGATTTCGTTTCGTTTCGTTTGATTTCGTTTCGTTTCGTTTCGTTTCGATTTCGTTTCGCACTTTACAGGCGCCCATTTTGTTTTGCTGTTGAAGCTTAAATATTAACATTTAATCATGGCCTATCAAGCCCTATAACAAAATTGTTGTTTTGGTCAGGTTTACAGAGGTTAAAGACAGGGGCATCGTTTTTAACAGAAACTTGTACAACTCTGCTGTATTTATCTTAATCAGTTAAAGTGAAGCTATATTTAAAACAAACAACTTACTGATAGATTTGCCAGATAGAAACCAGATTTACTGAATTTTGAAAGAGTTGTCCAGATTTGCTGTATATAGAGAGAGTTGTAGCATTCTCAGTGTTACTTTGGGAAATGAAGTCAAATGATTCCACTGACTATTGAAGTACATATTTAATAATAAACTGATTGTGTTGTAATAACATATACCTGTAATAATATGTTGCTGTGTTGTTATAACAGATTGGAGCAACATACCACAAATCTCAGATACTGGACGATGATGGTCAATGGTCCGAGGGGCTTATATCAGCGGTAAGTAAATGGTCCGAGGGGCTTATATCAGCGGTAAGTAAATGGTCCGAGGGGCTTATATCAGAGGTAAGTAAATGGTCCGAGGGGCTTATATCAGCGGTAAGTAAATGGTCCGAGGGGCTTATATCAGCGGTAAGTAAATGGTCCGAGGGGCTTATATCAGCGGTAAGTAAATGGTCCGAGGGGCTTATATCAGCGGTAAGTAAATGGTCCGAGGGGCTTATATCCGCGGTAAGTAAATGGTCCGAGGGGCTTATATCCGCGGTAAGTAAATGGTCCGAGGGGCTTATATCAGGGGTAAGTAAATGGTCCGAGGGGCTTATATCGGCGGTAAGTAAATGGTCCGAGGGGCTTATATCAGCGGTAAGTAAATGGTCCGAGGGGCTTATATCAGAGGTAAGTAAATGGTCCGAGGGGCTTATATCAGCGGTAAGTAAATGGTCCGAGGGGCTTATATCAGCGGTAAGTAAATGGTCCGAGGGGCTTATATCAGCGGTAAGTAAATGGTCCGAGGGGCTTATATCAGCGGTAAGTAAATGGTCCGAGGGGCTTATATCAGCGGTAAGTAAATGGTCCGAGGGGCTTATATCCGCGGTAAGTAAATGGTCCGAGGGGCTTATATCAGGGGTAAGTAAATGGTCCGAGGGGCTTATATCGGCGGTAAGTAAATGGTCCGAGGGGCTTATATCGGCGGTAAGTAAATGGTCCGAGGGACTTATATCGGCGGTAAGTAAATTGTCCGAGGGACTTATATCAGTGGTAAGTAAATGGTCCGAGGGACTTATATCAGCGGTAAGTAAATGGTCCGAGGGACTTATATCGGCGGTAAGTAAATGGTCGGAGGGCTTATATCAGCGGTAAGTAAATGGTCCGAGGGGCTTATATTGGCGGTAAGTAAATGGTCCGAGGGGCTTATATCAGCGGTAAGTAAATGGTCCGAGGGGTTTATATCAGCGGTAAGTAAATGGTCCGAGGGGCTTATATCAGCGGTAAGTAAATGGTCCGAGGGGCTGATATCGGTGGTAAGTCTCTGACGTAACTGGATGGGAAACAAACAATGAGCGCATGTTGTTTAAATTCAGTAATATACAAATTAATAGTATCTTAAATAATTCTAAATACAATATACTTCTGAAAAAATCCAGAAGCAAATAGTTTTTCAATGGTTGAATATCGCGAATGATTTTGTATGTTTGCTGACACAGAAAGATAAATCATTGCACATTTTTATTGGTTCTTCTTCTTTCCAATGCAACCATTGATTTGAGCTATTTTAGTACAAAACATTGCGTTTCCACACTGATTTAAGCTTTGTTTTTGATACTCCACAGGCCAAGATGGTAGCTGCTGCCACTCACAGTTTGTGCGAGTCGGCCAATGCCATGGTTCAAGGTCATGCTACAGAGGAGCGACTCATCGCTTCGGCCAAAGAGGTCGCGGGGTCGACAGCCCATCTCCTGGTCGCCTGCAGGGTCAAGGCCGACCCAGACTCAGTCGCCATGAAACGCCTCCAGGTAAAAGCCTTGTTTTCTTTTTAATTACCTTGCTAATTAATTGCCTTGTGTCACTTTTATTTTTGCGGAATAGCCAGAAAATGACCATGGTCTTATTTTTAATCAAATGTCGCATTTAAGGTACTTTACTACACCAAAATGTTATTTCATTTTTCATTACAGTACCAAAAGTTAGACAGATATCAAATATCCATGTGATGATAGTAATATCTTAAGTATTTTAAAATAATTTTTTAATGTTTTTTGTGATTTTCATTCTAAAAAATATTTCCAGTACATAGTCAATAAAATAGAAGAAGTAATTGTTTCAAAAGATAGATCATTTCCTTAGACACTTAAAAAAAAATACAACACCTCATATCATTCAAATATATTTTTATTAAAATTATTTGTGTTTTTCCTCAAAACAATCAATGTTCGTATCTTCTTAATCTGTGAATGAATAATTTAGAAATTTTGTTAAAAATAGTAAAGAAGTGTAACAAAATGAATACAATATAAAAAATTGAATGAAAAATGTTACAAATAATTGAAATAATTTTTCAAAAAATAATATGGTATGAAAGATCCACTTGTAAGAGTTATCTTTCCTAATTCTACGGACTGAATCACCATGGGACTTTTTCATGTCTAAAACATACTATTTTCAATACTTTGTTTGAAATGATGTTAATTTGCTGCATTTTTTGTTTAATTATTAGAATATAAATCAAAAGTATATGACTGAAAATTACTGGTAATTGAATTTAGAAATTAAACCTTTTGATTGTAATAGAAAATAGAAAAGAAAACTATATATATATATATATATATATATATATATATATATATATATATATATATATATATATATATATATATATATATATATATATCCTTCACACATTAAAAGAAATTTACTTACATATTTCAGCAAGTACTCTTTGCAAACTATTGCACAATGAAGGATCAATAATATGAGTTAATAAATTATTAAAGAAAATTTTATTCTAAAAAAAAACTCACATAAATTTACACACAAGTGCATGCAATGGACAATACAACAGAAAAAAGGACAATACAAAAGAAAAATAGGAATTTTAATAATACTGATATATATTTTATATTTAAAAAGCTTGCATGCAACTACATATGTACTACAGACACAGACACAAAGAACACAAACAGTACACCACACATAATACTTACATGATGAACATCAAGTTGATACGCTATGGAAACACAAGCTTTTCAAACCAACATGATCGACATACTTACAAATAGTGTGTTTTTCCTCAACGATGTCACTAAACATGTTAAAATCTGCAATTGTATAATACATCTAAAAATTTATAGAACAAATTAAAAAATATGTATACATTAATAAATTCTACATATATTATTAAAATCAATGTTCAGAACAAGCCTTAACTATCAAAATAAGTTTAGCAAAAGTGATCATAAATTTTTCCAACTATAGTTTTGTTTTTTGTTACCCTAACAGTGCCCTGCTCAGTCTTTTCTCCTAAAACCATCTTTAAACCATCAGCACCACCCCTTTCAATAGCAAGTCTAAGATGGTCATAAGACAGTCCAGACAAGGCAATTTTTTTAAGCATGTAGGGAGATATGCATGAAGAGAGGGGAGCTAGTGTAGCAATCAATTCATTAGTTTTACTCTTGCTCTCAATGGAGGAAATAATAAAGTCTACACCAAAACTGTGCTTCAGCATAATTTCATATGAAACTTTATGATGTAGAACCAAAGATTGTAAGGCCTTAACATCCTCCAATGCTGAATGGGCATTGAAAGCCAGTCCCATAGTATCTTGTACCAGTGTCTGTAGTTTATAGGAGTGTTGTTCTGGCAATATTTCTCTAAATACATGAAGACTGTCAACAAATCCAGCTATTGTTGATTTTAGTCCACTCTCTGGATACTGCATAACAGATCTCATTAGAATTACAGAATCAAATACCTTTCCGTTATGACAAACTAGGATAGGATTTGGAAAATTTTTCAGCCATATATTAAACTCTGTCAAACAAGTCTGAATGTCAACTGAGTTCACTTTTGTTTGTTGGTAAAACAATTGTCCACTGGCAACATGGAGACCTGTAACTGCGGTTGCTTTGGCAGAAATGGGGGATTTGGGAAGAACGTACCTATTAAAGGTTTCTTCTTCAAATATGCAAGCAAGCTGTGTTATTTCTGCTGATGTACCTATGAAATAAATTAATTACAATGTAGTATACGAGCTATGCTTCCTTGAATTAAATTTTAACAATAAATAATGTATAAAAAGCACTGTTACTTAAAGCAAACTGTTCACATGTGCTGATAAAATTTTGTTTCACTGTAAGTGCCCAATAACAATAAAATACATGTATTATTTTAATGCAATGAACATATAATAATAAGTAAAATATGTCTGCATGATTCATTCATGAAATGTCATTTCCAGTGTTAAAACAAATGATTGTTCAAACCTAGTCCAGTTGTTTCCAAGTCAAAATAAAGAAGGTTTGAGTCTGTACGGGTAGGCACTGAAACAGGTTTGGAAGCAGGGGTGCAATCTGGGATTTCTTCTATTACAGCATCAGCACAAGACAATCCAACACCTGATTCATAGGTTTTTCCTTCTTTTATTTCTGAAGTTGATATCTATTGATAAAATTTTACAATGTGAGTTAATTTGACATTGCTAATGGATCGTTTGAAATATAACAATGTTAATTGACTGTAAAAAGAAATTAAATCTTTACACTTAACAAGAAAAAATAAGAACAATTCAACTTACTTGGCTTGATTTCAATTTCTTTAGTTCATGTCTTCGTCTCTTGCACTCAACAGTGCTTTGTCGCAATTTTTCTTTTTCTCTCTTTCGAGAAACCCTCCTTTCATGTACATTTGTGTGCATCCCTGGCGAGAGCATCAAAGTATCATAAACCTGATGAAAAATAAAATTAAATATACAGAGAGCAATAATTACATTTCATATACATATTAAATGCATACATTTCTTATTTTGTAACTAGCTGTTATAATGATATATAATATAGTATTATATAATTATTCTATGTAACATCTGATATACCTTTCCAATTGTCAGATGTCCAATATTCTTATGTGCAACAGCAGCTGCTACTCTAAAGGATGTGCTCTCAGATCCACTGTAATATAATGCTTTGGGATTTTTGCAGGCAACTATTTTGTTGAAGTTTTCATTTGCCTGAGTGCTTCCAATATTGGAAAGTTTACTTGCATTTTTAGCTAAATCACTGAACAGATGCTGTAAATCTTTGAGTAAATCCACTCCAGAAAGATATTTTCCATATGGTAAATTTATGGGTTTATAATTTTCTGGGTCCTGTAGATATTTACACCACTTTTTTTTACATTTCTTGTGGTTTCCAAATACATGGAGAGGAATAGAGTCTAAATTTCTCTTTAAAGTGTCTGTGTCTTCGTTGGATTTAACAGCATATGAAAAACATTTTAGTAAATGTTGAATGGATTTTGGACCTAGAAGAGGATACTTTTTCTCCTTTTTGATGTCATAGAGTTTACTTGCCAGATTTTTTTTTGTATGATTAAAATCCGAAATTTTTTGGATATTTGGATCAAAAGACATTTTTGCCTTGGCTAAGGTTGTTGAGTCATTATCCATTATAAGATGTTTTACATGGAAGTCACGCGCTTTTAAGTCATGCAACATTTCTAAAGCCATATCTGGTTCCATTGCCTTTGAGGATTTTTCCCAATTTCTTCTACAATCATGTTTATTCACTTCTGCTGATACTGGTGCTTTATCACAGAATCTGTATTTTAAAGAAATCAATTTATCAGTACATGTTTTTATCTGATTACATCTAAATTCAAGAGAGAGAGAGAGAGAGAGAGAGAGAGAGAGAGAGAGGGAGGGAGGGGGAGAAGAGAAGAGAGCACACTAAAAGCCCTACCTGCATTTCTTGCACCGAACAGCATATGAAAGAATTTTTCCTGTCTTCTCTCCAATCATACTCGCATGCCCTTAAAAAGCAACAACACTTTGTCTTATTGCTATATTTCAATACCAGTAAGTCCAACAGTATACATGTACATGTATTTCCTACTTACAAGACTGTTTATTATCTCCCCTTAAGGGAACTACTTTGTTTTAAATACAAAAACTGCTATACTGTTAGGTTTTATGTAGCATTGGGATGCTAGAATAATTATGCAAAATATAAAAAAAGAATGATGGATGTTACCTGACAAACTTGCATAGTTTCGACCGCTACCTCTAGTCTGCCATCCAGCATCAAAGGACACAGAAAATTTTTCGGCATCTTGTGATCTATGTTGAAATTTGTATCAATTTATAAATAATCTTTAACCTATTAAGTCACTGAAAAAATATCATATGTTGAAATAAATCAGTAAAAAAACATTTCTACTGAACCTTTTTTTCTCCTCGGCAAGGGCTTCATTACAAGTCTCATTTGCAACAGCTTCAAAAATACTGCCAACCTCCCTCTCTCGTCTCTTAAAAGTTACAGAAGTTACAGTGGGAATATTCAAAGCAGCAAGGAAATTGTTAACGGTCATTTCTCCAAGTCCACAAAATACCACAGCTGCAATGAAAATAAATTTTTTTTTCAAGATTTGATATTAGAAATCAATTATTAATTTTCTTTCATGTTTTATAATTTAACAATTATCTATCAATCAATAGAGTTAATATAATACCTGCACCCAATTTGGTATTAATATCCCATGTATTTTGACCATGTCTCTTGCCAGTAGGTACATTATTAATTTCATTGCAATTATTGCAATGAATTTTGAGGAGACTGCCTATAATAAAAGAAATGTTCAACATTTTGTGTATTTTGAAACTGTAAGTTATCTATCCTCTCTTATGATTTTAAAGATTGATATATTTTAAATTAAATGATATATTGTCATCTATTCAGATAATTATAAATAGGAGGAAAACTAATTAATGTCTTAGATACCTAGGCCATATCTGGTTTCTCCAACACAGGATGAAAGTTTTAGCTCTGTAGAGCAATTACTGCAGCCTTCACCTAATTTTGCAGCCAAAACACTCAACTCTACAATCCTGCGACCTCCAAGAGCCCCCTCCTCTTCTTCCTCATCCTCATATTTTTCACTTTCAATCTCTGATTGACATGCATCATAGTTGTCATCAAAGCAATCATCTGCTATGATATAAATCAATATTCAGTCAGATCGAATTTCAGTTGGCCATTTAATTCATTTTTGTGTCTATCATAATACTCAGTAATTGCAAAAATCATGGTGCATTCAAAAGCAGTTAATTTACCTGGTGACAAAGACTGGTTATGTTCTTGTTGACCATCTACATCATCATGTAGTTCCAAGTATTTACGTTTTAGACCTAGATAGAATTTTAGCAAAATGTAAATTTCATGGTTTTCTCTGAATGTATCAAATGTTATAATAAACTAATGCAATGTTCTTTGTGCCTATAATTATTTAAAATTTCAAACTTATTTTATATACACATCATACCTCTGCTATAACAATGTTCTTTACTTATATTTTCAAGCTGTCCATCCGTAATGTCACCTAAAGTTAGTAAACACACATTTATGTTTGCCGACTCCGTGGGCGTGTCCATATTTCATTGCCGTCTTGTTGCTCTCAATGTAACTTTGTTCTTTTTTTCGTAATCAATATCTCCCTTTCCAAAACGTTTTAAAGATTAAGATCTCTTTCAATAGTTTTCTTCCTCTTTTTTAAAAGAGCTGTACCTATACAATTCGTCCCCGACAAAAACAACCGTTCCCGGAAATACGTTTTACGAAGTGTATTTTTTTGTGTACTGCGTCATCAAAAACTGATGTAGTGCAAGACCTTAAGTTTCATTATCACTTTAATATGTTGAAACAACACAAGATCTAGATGAACAGATGACATGATTTGACCTTGTATTGATTTAGAGTTTTGGTTGATTTTAATATGATCAATATCTGACCTAGCTATAATATAAGGTTAATAAATGACCTTGATATGACCTTGTTAATATTCATATCTGTAGGCGGCGGGTAATGCGGTGAAGCGCGCCACGGAGGTCCTGGTGAAGGCGGCCCAGCAGGCCAAGCAGAGAGATGAAGACGAGGATATAAACGTGGCAGTCGACTCACGTAAAGTGGGCGGGATCAAACAGGTAAGACACGCCCACTTACTGTGTGTTGTATATTTCTTCATGTATATGTATTTATGTTCTTGTATACAATGTTAAACTGAAAACCAACTTGTCTTTGCATCTGTCAATCACAGTGATGAATAGGAATATATAGAAGCTTACCTTTAGATTAATCATTCATTGTCTAGTTTACGAAAAAGTAATCTTCTGAAAAAAATCCAGAGAAGACTTGTTGTTTGTGACAAGACCATTGACAATGATTGGGAATTTTCTAATCTCTTTAACATTTCTTGATTGCAAATATGAGTTGGTTTACCATATTCATCCTTGACTTTAGAGGATTATTTTTATTCCATGTTTGTACCTGATCTTTACTACTATTATATTAAAAACTTGTACAGTGTCATTTCATCAATATTCATTAAATACCAATTTTGATTTAGTTTCATTTAGTTGAGATGATTCATGAAGTTAAATTTTCAGTGAAGTGCAATATCAAATAACAAGTAGACTTGATTGGATTATTAGCCAGGAGTTTACATATCTATGTAACTGTGATTTTCATTAAATCCACAAAAATTTATGTCCACGAATATTAACGAAACTGCATGATTGATGAAATCCAAGTACCGGTATTGCAAGAGAACATGGGATAAATATGACCGTATTAGTGTATTGCATGAAGTATTCCTAATCTATACATTTATCAATTCATTTCATGATAACACTGTATATTTCATAATTAACACTGTATATTTCATAATTAACACTGTATATTTCACCTCAATACACTTAAGATTTGTATAATATTTTCCTGAATAGGTAATATCTATAACAAGTATTGACACAAACTACTTTCAAACGTGTGAATTTACACATCCACATCACAGACTCCACGCTAACTTGTATGGTCGTATCATTGATAATATACTATATATGTCCAGATATAGCACATATACTGAAAATACTTAAAAGATGTAATTAACACACTAACAGCTAATTACATATGATATAAAGTAATTATACTTAAGATATGATTAACACACTAACTGCTAATTAAATACAATATAGTGATTATACTCAAGATATAATAAACACACTTATAATTCATTACATACAATAAAGTGATTATAAATGTAGTGATTATGCTTAAGATATAATAAACACACTAATAATTCATTACATACAATATAGTGATTATAAATATAGTGATTATACTTAAGATATAATTAACACACTAACAATTCATTACATACAATATAGTGATTCTAAATATAGTGATTATGCTTAAGATATAATAAACACATTAATAATTCATAACATACAATTTAGTGATTATAGATATAGTGAATATACTTAAGATATAATTAACACACTAACAACTGATAAATTACATGCAATGTAACTAAGAAAACAACTAACGATGTTTCAATTTTCGGGGATTTTCACCTGTGAATTTGAATTTATTGTCAGAATTAGTTGGTGTTTGATGACCTTTGACCTCTTAAATTTGACCTCACTTTACAGCCAGGAGTCACCGGAGGTCATTACTGGTGTCATTTCTCGTTTCTTTCAGGATTCTAATTAGATGTAATTTGTTAACATGATGATATGTGCTACTGTAAACACATTATATTCGGCGTGTATGATATTTAGTGGAAAAAAGTTTTTGAACAATTTAAGCATATTACTGAATGTTGCTATTCTATACGTATATACATGGCATTGAGCAATGTACTTGATTTAGCAGAAGCCGCCTTCTGTCAAAAACGCTAAATAGAATACACAGCTAAATGTAACACGTTTACAGTATTCAAATTAGAATCGCACATGACACACTGTGTACATATATGACAAACTCCAACAAGAGTCTCACGTAATATATACAAATCTAATGCACAGTGTTCAAACACCACAAACTGAGGTTATAATAGAATAATTAGCAATGCTACACATATATAACGTCTGACAATAACAACAAAAAACATCAAACAATTTTATTATGGAACTTAGAACTAAGTTTGTGGAGGTTGAGGTATGATTACTTTTTGACTGTTTGTAATCCATCTCCAATTCAATCTTTTTCTTTCTTTTTCTCTTGAAGTAAATAAATTCAATAAATGATTAATTTCATTTAAAATAAAAAAATTGATATAAAGAGCTGTGGGCTAAAATTAATGTTAAAATAATGAAATTTTACATACATTTTGCAAAGTTTATATTCAGCAATAAAAAAAGAAAGACAGAAATAACGTCAGAAGATAAAGCTCAGTTGATGTGTTGAAGTCAAAAAGTCATCAATGTCTTGTTGCTATTTTTAGCAAATTGAGGCCCAAGAGAGGATTTTGTTGTTGGAGAAGCAGCTTGAGGACGCGAGGCGCCTGAAGGAGAAACTGGCGGAGAAACGTGACCTGGCGGCTGTCTAAATAACACAGTGTGACGGGGGCGAAACGGGGGCGAAACGGGGGCTCATCAACCCTTGCACTTTTACCCTATAACAAAAAATTTCTTTTAAGAACTCTAGGCTGTAAAATTTTGTTTGAAAAAAGTTCTTTTCTGTTTGGCAATAATTGGTAAAGAATAAAGTAATGTATACTAGTCTAATGACATGGGGAAATTTTTAATCTAAAGACAGAATTTATAACCGTGTCCAAATTCCTCTGACACAGAGGTATTGAGCCCCCTCCCCCCTCGATTGTCACACTGTTTATTCTTGGACTGACTGCCCCGGTCTCTTTGCATGTTAGCGTATCATCCTCACCATTACCATCTCGTCTCTCATCTCCTCATATATAAACAACTTTTTTTTTCTTTTCTCTAAAAAATTTACAGGAACTACAAATTCAAGAGGAGATGTTACGGAAGGAGAGAGAATGGATAGAAGCCAGAGAGAAGCTGGCCAAGTTCCGTAAACAGCGGTACAAGGACACGGGCCACGATAGCGACTCATCATCCGCCTTCTAACACCGCACGCTCCAGCTTTAACTGTATAATGCGTATAGTGCCTGTCACGTGTCTTGTGATGTCATAATGGCTTCCATGTCAGCTGTCCTTGTGAAGGTCAAGGTGACAAGCATCTAAGTGATTGAGAATTTGAAGGGAGTGAGAGTGTATGAGATCTGGGTTAGGGTTGCATTTCTGTGGGTGTGATTTTTCAGTATAGATGTGTAAGTTTGTATACTTAGAATGATTAATGATGGATGATGTATTCAGAGGACAGAAATTTGGAATTGAGAAGAAAGAGACTCAGAAAGAAAGGATTCTCAATAATCATATCATATGTATATGTAGCTGCTGATTAAGTGTTAAACCAGTTATGTCACATATGGTACAGGATTTTACAGAATTGTTTACCAACGGTGCAAAAATTTATCTATTTTAAATAGAAGCAGTTGTTATTCGACACTTGATTATTTTTGGATTTTTCTCTGCAAGCAGACTTGTTTTTTTTTTAGAATATAAACATGAAGTTTTCCGAATCTGATAGATTAAATCTACACTGTTTTAAGGTAGCCAATTGTGATATGGTGTTACAAATGATAGATGATATGGTGTTACAAATGATAGATATGCAATACTTATATACAATATAAAGACTGATATAGCTTACTTATTCTTTGATATATATATGTATTTGTACTATCCATGTACTGCAGATGTTGTATTCAAGTCGTGTTTGTATGTCGACTTAGAAATATGCTTTATCAGCACAGTTTGAGTGAAAATTAACCAGGTTTCTTCCCCTGTTTGTTTTGTTGCTGTTTAGAGATTTCAATTCACGCTTGATTTTAGTCAGAGTTTTAATTGATAATTTCATGAGAAAAACCTTGATTTGATTTCTGTGTTTGATGCCAGGCTTCCACTAACCGAGTAAATCCGCGAGTATTTGGTGTGTACCACGCTAGTCCTACACATAGACCCAGTGCTGTGTATTGAACTGTTTTATGTGTGTATTTTGTATTAGTCGTGTTTAGTTTTTGATAAAAGCTATATATATATATTTTATTCTGTTTAATATTATGATTATTGTATAATTATTATGATGACGACTATGTAATTTTCTACATTCTCTATTGTACACAATATATGTAGTAAACTTTTGTTTCCTATATAGAATTGGTATACTGTACATGTATGTATACAGACCATATATAACATGGCCTCCCCCTCACCAGGGGTACACTACAGACCATATATAACATGGCCTCCCCCTCACCAGGGGTACACTACAGACCATATATAACATGGCCTCCCCCTCACCAGGGGTACACTACAGACCATATATAACATGGCCTCCCCCTCACCAGGGGTACACTACAGACCATATATAACATGGCCTCCCCCTCACCAGGGGTACACTACAGACCATATATAACATGGCCTCCCCCTCACCAGGGGTACACTACAGACCATATATAACATGGCCTCCCCCTCACCAGGGGTACACTACAGACCATATATAACATGGCCTCCCCCTCACCAGGGGTACACTACAGACCATATATAACATGGCCTCCCCCTCACCAGGGGTACACTACAGACCATATATAACATGGCCTCCCCCTCACCAGGGGTACACTACAGACCATATATAACATGGCCTCCCCCTCACCAGGGGTACACTACAGACCATATATAACATGGCCTCCCCCTCACCAGGGGTACACTACAGACCATATATAACATGGTCTCCCCCTCACCAGGGGTACACTACAGATCCTGTTTGACTCCTGTATAACAAACCATTAAACCATACAACTACAGCATGTTCTGTACCCAGAGTTATCTCTCTTGTTTTATTCAACCAATTAAAACATCTTATAGAATTTGATCCGAGAAGAACATCATGTAGTCGATGAACTCGTATTTCATGATCAAAATATCTACGTTATAGAGTAGCATTATGGATTTTGTTATCAATATTTTGTCATTAACGGATTATTTTGAAACAACCCATAATTTGTTAAGTCAAAGACTATAGAAATTATTTAATTTTGTATCAACAAAACCGTACATTTTGTAATTGCAAATTTGCCATAAATAAAATAGCGACGAAAAATGATGCTGAGATGTAGACAATTAATATATTCACTCCGGCCTTAGCTAACGATAGCGATGATGAAAATATTCAGTCTGACCTTGGTTACAGCGGATGATAATATATTCACTGACCTACGTCACAGTTTCGATTATTAATATATTCACTCTGACCTTAGCCAACAGTGACGATTATTAAAATAGTCACTCTGACCGTAGCTAACAGTGACGATAATTAATATATTCATTCTGACCGTAGCTAACAGTGATAATTATTAATATATTCACTCTGACCTTAGCTAACAGTGACGATTATTAATATATCCACTCTGACCTTAGCTAACAGCGACGATTATTAATATATTCACTCTGACCGTAGCTAACAGTGACGATTATTAATATATTCACTCTGACCTTAGTTTACAGTGACGATTTATAATATATTCACGCTGACCATAGCTAACAATGATGATTATTAATATATTCACTCTGACCTGTGACCTCTGCAGTGTGCATGTGTCGGCTTACTATACCATGTATATTACGTACTGTATTTTTCCATGTATTACTGGATGTGTGTGATAGTCACATAAAATTTGCATATCAAGAGTTACTGATCATGACGCTTACAAATATGAAGTTTTAATAACAGGTTCAAATAAATTTATGTACAAGACGTTGTTGTTTTGTTGTTTACTTATTTCAAGGAAAAGTGGGCGGATCCAGAATATTCCCCCGGGGAGGGGGAGGGGGATAAGGGATAATTGTTTTGACAGTGGGGTCAAAGGCATAGATAAGAATTTTCAAATTACCAAGGAGGGGGGTTGTTCCAGGTCAAAATGTGACCCTGATTGATTTTTGGGGACAAATGTTAGCAATATCAAGAGTGTTTAGATCCATGGATGACGTCTATTTGTCATTCATAAGATAAAACTCTGTCAATCAGTTAACAGAGGTGTATCTAATGTTCTCACTAAAGAAATGCATATAGTTACTTTCATGTCCAGGCCATTAGGTTTACGGTATGCCCCAGGGTCACCGTTTCACTGGGTAAATTGTCAATGTCTTATGACTGGTCTGTAAGTTCACGAAATGACCTAGGGTCATCGGTTCACCAGGTCATCTTGTCAATGTCTTATGACTGGTCTGTAAGTTCACGGAAAGACCCAGGGTCATCAGTTCACAGGGTCAAATTGTCAATGTCTTATGACTGGTCTGTAAGTTCACGGAATGACCTAGGGCCATCGGTTCACCAGGTCATCTTGTCAATGTCTTATGACTGGTCTGTAAGTTCACGGAATGACCTAGGGTCATCGGTTCACCAGGTCATCTTGTCAATGTCTTATGACTGGTCTGTAAGTTCACGGAATGACCTAGGATCATCGGTTCACCGGGTCATCTTGTCAATGACACGTATTACTTGATATTTATATTAACTACTGATAGAATCACGACCTTTATTTATTTTAAAGGAGCCGACATACTCCTTAACACATTGGCATGCCCTCACCCCGAAGATAAAAAAAAACAACCCACCACTGTTTTTGGCAAACTTCATTTCCTAATCCATATGGGGTGGGGGGTGTTAGGGATTTTCATATTAAAAGGACTTCTTTTAGGGGGTACTTTCCGACCAATTCATGTATCGTGTATTTTGAAGGAATCTGTAGACAATGAAAGCGTAAGTCTGAGAGAGAGAGAGAGAGAGAGAGAGAGAGAGAGAGAGAATGGTGTATATGTTTTAACATTTATTTAATTTAAAACGTCAAACAGTCCTAAACATCCTGACATTTTTTATGAAGAGCTCTTATCGATATATATTTACTGTTAATCAGCTTATAAATAAATAAATAAATTCGAAACAATTGATTAAGAGTTTTGATTGCGAAGCTGATACATTTGGGTGTAAAACGGTATTAGCCAATTCTTTTTTTCTTCATTTATGGGGGGGGGGGGGGGGGAGGAGGCTTTCATACATTCTCTCATTTCTTTTTGGGTCACTGCGGAGATCCTCACTTTGAGAACTTTTAACGACGCAGGTGTCACAGAAAACAACCCATTGATCGGCAGTTATGAAAGCATGAAGTGTTTTACGTGTGTGTAAACATAAACTCGCACAGAGACAAGGTTAAGGTATCGATGAATTATTGAACAGTAAATTGTATCATAAACACAAAAAAAAAACCCACAAACAATATTACTCTGTCCTGTTGAAAGAGGGCCATGCAAATACACAAACAATACACCGCCTGCATGTCTAAATCAGAACCTATACGATAGAAGCAATTCAAGAATTACTTTTCCATACTGTAGTTCATGTAATTCCAGTTTGGTAAAGAAACTGAATATTTTAAAATATAAAAAGGAGTTGTCCCTGCTGTTGGCATTTCAACTGTTTAGAAAAATGATGTGAAGATTTAAAATATGAAAATTCAGAAAATTTCAATCCAGGATTATGAATAACATTCACTGTTTCCTGTGCGAACAGAATTCAGTGCTTCCAGTTTTTGTGATATTTCTTTTGATTGTCTGCGCAAGAGTTGGATATTCCACTGAAGTGAATTTTCAGCCATATTGTAATTTATCACAATACAATGTACCACCGTCCTTTCTTGAATCATCGTATTCCTACAAGTGTGGTGGTGTTAATGTTGACACTTACACTTGTTATCCGGGGACTTCTCAATGCATGGAGAGGGTGTGTCATACCGTCAGTGAATGGGACGGACTGTGGCGTCATTCGTATTTTACGTCTTCAGACTTTGACGTCATTAACAGTCTTAACAGAAGGCGGTCTTCCTGCATAGGTTGGTGCTGTAAAACTAAAGAATATTTCATACTCTCAAAAGAATAGAATTTTAGTCTGTTCTCCAGTAGATTAAATAACAAAAACCACAGTGTTAATATATAAAAACATGCATACTAGTCAATTGTCTCATCAGAACTTCACAATATTTGTTTAGTTTTTCCCCCCAAGATTAAAGACTTTTGTATAATGATTTAGATATATCAAATGATGAGTTTTTGGTATTCTTTTGTTCAAAATATTCAGTTGAAAGTCTTCAAACAATCTTTTTTTTTCTGAATGTTAAAATTATAGGGGAGAATAATGCCATAGCATTTTTCCATTTACACGTGAACACGCCCATGTAGAAAAACATGTATAATTTTAATCAGAACATATGTATTTGTTTGATTTATAAACAAAACCTAACAAATAAAAATCAAAAGTTGTCATAATGCGTATTTTTATTGTAATGATCAAAAAGTCAGGCGGTGGTAAAATATGTTTATTTGCAGAAACCTAACTTGAGGCCTGACAGGAATGTTTGACAGGAATCCGGTACTCTCAGTACTTTGATGACAGTGCATTTTTGTTTTTCAGCTTTACATCAACTGGATGACAGTTTTGTCACAGAAGGTCAAATTACGTAAGTCTTCGATGCCTATTATATAGGTCGTCTCTTCAGAAACCAGTAAAATAATAAATTTTTAAAACGTTGACTATCATGCGCGGATCTAGAGGGGGGGTCGGGGGGGTCCCCGACCCCCCCTGGAAAATGAAAATTTATTAAATTTACATAGTAAAATTATCGCGAAAATATGCCTCGGACCCCCCCTGGCAAACACAATTATCCTTCGGACCCCCCCTGGAAAAAATTTCTGGATCCGCGCATGACTATGTTTTGAACATATGGTGTACTTTATTACATATTGCATCCAAAGTGTTCAATATCGATCATCATACAACTCAATAAATGTAATTAAATGCCATAACGTTTCATTCCGTTATTTTGTGTTTTTGTCTCGCCAGGTCTGGCTCCGTACAGGCGTTAGCTATGGGAGGAATGTTCGGGATTATAGCCATTACGTGTTTCATGGTCTATGTGTTATGTCGTCATACGTGACGCAACATGAAACATATGACCAACCATTTATCTTTAACCTCTACTGTAACCATAGTCATTGACATTCTTGAATCAACAATTGAAGTTAAGATGGCCTGTAAAATAGTATATTGTTTTTATGTGTATAAGGCATAAAAACTGGTGTCATTGTCATAAAAAGAATAAAGTAAATATGCAATCTTTTTACTTTTTCTTTTCAGACATCGGACTCTTAATAATTTTAAAGTATTTAATTTAAAAAGAGGCGCCATGTGCGAATCTAATGGGGGTCCGGACCCGTTACCTTGGAAAACTAAATGTATTTAATTCATTGGAAATCCTCCTTGAAAACACAATCATCCATCGGAACCCCACCGCATGAACTTTCTAGAAATATTTAGATATTTTACTTTACCATGCAAACGGAAACTTCTGCTCTGTATCACTGAAGATGTTATACGTGCTTCTTGCGAAGCCTTGCTATGATTATAAAATGATACTGTTGTTTACTTATTTTCAATATAAAGATGAAAATTAATATTTTCTTAAATAAAAAAAGTACTGCCACACACACACACACACACACACCTCTCTCTCTCTCTCTCTCTCTCTCTCTCTCTCTCTCTCTCTCTCTCTCTCTCTCTCTCTGTGATAATAATTTGCACCCTTATTTTTGATATGATTCTAACTATCTTTCACCTTATTTTTAAAGCTCTTAAAAAACTTTAATTTTGGAATGAATTAATAAAACAAAGCAATACAGTGAAACTGACCAATAAATTCACTTGAGTTGTTCTGGCAAACATTTCTGCGAAATATGTAGAAATACAGGATTGCTTTAGAAGTCATCCGTGGTCTCAAATCCATTTTCACCCCCCCTCCCCCCCCCCCCCCCCCCCCCCCGTTTAAAAAAATACATTAAGTAATATAAAGATGAAATTAAGTAATAATGAAAAGTAAGTTGACCGATCAGTACACTAAAAACTAACTATTCGAACTGCTTTTTTCTATTTTTGAAAACCGGTATATTCATTATCTGGAAACGACTTGGGGCCGAAATTGCTGGGTGGCGAAACGTCTAAGCATCGCTGTGACGTAGGTCGAACAGACGATAGACAGATTTGGGAAGAGGAAAGGAAGGTTTATTTCTATCCGTTTAGATAATTGTTCCCCGTGAAACAAAAGGTTTGTCATATCATATATTCTACAATGTAGTCTACTTCTTCCATATATCATGCCAGTGATAATATATGTGAGATAAAACGCGATATTTTTAAAAATCAACTTCGTATATATTGAAATAAAATGGCTGACCCGGAAAGAAGCCATCGAAATCGTGTCATTCATGTATATGTAAAGTGTTGAAGAAAAACCTGTTGTAACTTAGTTCAGGTAAGGGAGGAGGGGGTAAGTTGTTTCAATCCAACAGCTCAATGTACCAGTGACAAGACAAGTCGTTTGTACAGACACAGACCCCCCCCCCCCCTTTAAAAAAATGTTTAGAGTATATATACGTTTAATAAGTAATATACAGATGAAATTAATTAATAGTGAAAACTAAGTTGACCGATTAATACATTAAAAACTAAATATTAGGTTTTATGGGGGGGGGGGGGGTGGCATTTGTCTAAAAAAGTAAGTAACATTTAGTTTTTCTGTTGAAAGGCCAAAAGTTTATGAGAATACATTTATCAATGTCTTAATCGCTTACCAGAATTTGAAAAAAAATATAGAAAAAAGTTATTGCCACTTAAACATGTGTTACATGTAAGAATATCTTAATAATACTTATAGATGGAGACATTTTGTCAATAAACTAAAAAATGCCTGCACCAGAGTAACTGCTTACACTTTTGGTATTTTAACAAGTGTAATATGATGTCCATAAACTATAATTGAATTTTACCTGATAATTAATTATTGTAGAATTAATTAAAAACCTACTTTCATTTTCAATATTTTAAAACCAGCCTAAAATAGCAAAAATGAGAGTATGGTGGTGGACATGCTTTGGGGGATCCAAGTCAGTGGGAGTTTGTATCAAAATATATACTAGCAATGAAATGATATTGAATGATTATGTAAAGGGTGAATATATTTACTGGGAATTTACTTAGAGTATACATAGAAGGTGATACTTGATATTTATAGTTGCAAATACATGTTTCCTTCTATGAACCTTTGAATAGCGAAAACGTTCAATAATGTGTGAACTTTTTCATGACATCGCAGTGATAAAGGCACGTGCTTATCGTTTCACAGTTGCATTACTAGCATACACTAGCGTCTTTTAATTTCATACATTTTAATACAGGAAAGATTGGTAGCAAACCTTTTACATTAATTTGTAAACAATGAACAGATTGTGTTCTACGTCTATATGAATAAATCATGTGTGCGTAAAATAGGGGGGGGGGGGTTGAAAGGGGACTGGGCGATGAATGTTCATAAAAAAATGTTTTGTTTTTCCTAGACCGTTTTCCTATGCTACATGTACAAATAATACACATCAATAGTGATCATTAATAGAATGGTTAATATGGTAGGATGTTTTAATAAACTAAATTAATTAATTTAATACATTAATGTATTTGAATATATAATACTGAGGAGGAGGGGGCGGGGTCCTTGAAACAAATTATCGACATCATTCTATTTTGATAAGAGAAAATTTGTAGGATTACAAAATTAAATGAATTGACCTACTATGTGCTTTAATAAAAAATCATATATTTATGCATACATATAATATTCTTTAGATTGACTTGTGAACCTAAACATTTTTGTTCAGTCGACTACTTGAGTAACAGAAAGGCATACACCAGCGTTTTATTCAGAGCACTTTATATGTTGTATGCATGTATGTAAACCAAACCGGAATAGATGGTGTGACGTCAAAATAATAAATTTTCTTGGTTTTCAATACAAAAGAGTTCTACATCATGTCAGCCTCCTGTAAATACAATTTCTCTAACTTCAAACGTGCATTATAGCTTGATTATGTAGTTTATTTTCAAAACAGCATGACCACGTGTGATAATTTAAAACACTTTATTAATATAAATAAAATGTGTTTTTGACTTTCCTTCCGCTTTAAGTATTGTACCTTGATATTTCAAATACTTGGATATCTCAAAGTTTTTAAACAGTCCCATCTAGTTAGAGATAACGAAGTTTGACTGTATTTTATACGAACCCTTTTAAAAACGGGCTAAAATACAGATGTTATCGGTTTCAGAGAGCAGTGATAAGGAATCGGAAAACCACAGTGTGGTGATCCGGAAATTCAGATCAAACTCTGTAAAATTGACAGTATAATTGATGGGTATATAATATGTATATATCATCCATTTTAGTTTAGATTTTTCATCCCTGCTCCTGTAAATATCCAACCATGCAGTTGGTTTTTTATTTCAATTTTAAAGAAAAGGTTAAGAAAACAATTAAGAAAAGAATCAGACACAAGAAATACAAAAATGAACCAAAAAATATTTTTTTAAATATTAAGCATTGTATCATATAAATGATTATATATTGTTAAATCTAGCGCTTGTGTGGGATATCATCGAATACCCCGGTACTAGAATGTAACAGTTAACAGTCCATGGTCTCTTTACAGGTTCCTTGTGTCTGACTGTGTCTGATAGGTTATACCAGTCTGTAGTATGTAACAGTTGATGGTCTTTTTACAGGTTCCCAGGCTGTGTTTGACTGTGCTGTGTACTGGGAGATCAAAGAGAGAATATATGTGGTATAGTATTCATGTAATATCATCATGTTCATGTAGCTATACTATGTATTTTTAGGTCACCTGAGTCTCTCAGGAGACCCATTGCTATCTCACGTTTGTCGTCGTGTGTCATTCATAGACATTTTAGTATACATCTCTTAAATGGGTATGAGGGCAGTAGTCATTGTGTTAGTCCTGGGGTAAGAACTGTTGCCCGAGACCATAGGCCGAGGTCAACATCAATTTCTTGCCCAGGAACTGACAATATAACTATTGTCCACATTCCCATTTGATGATTAATGTGTTAGATGAGGAGAAACATATCCTTGTGGTAATTTCAGGGCTGGGGTATTGTCCAATTAGCTGCCTGGGCGACAGTCAAAAATCAACCAGGGTTAAGGGAATAGCAAAGCATGGGACATAAGCCGGTAATTAACATGTATACATTGGTCGGTTCCCATTTTGCACACATTTGAGGATTTATGTGTGAATTGTATTTTGATAGCAATTATAGTCTGTTCTTTACATGGGGTAAAGACACAACTGCATTTTATCCATGTTTTATAACCTTATTATAAAAAGTTACATTCTGTATTTCATAGATGAATTGTAAATAAGAACATACTGAAGATATGTGTCACATTTGAAAAACAGTGTTTCAATCCAATCAGACAGAAGGCAAATCCTGTGTCGGCCCTCATTTCTATAACTATGTTATGGTGATGTGTGTGTGGAGAGAGAGAGAGAGAGAGAGAGAGAGAGAGAGAGAGAGAGAGAGAATAAACATAGATTGAAGGTACATGTTTGAGAGTAAGCAGTAATTGATATAGTAAATGTAGATTTTTGCGAGTTTGACAAAAGGTTAATAAAGCAACTAAGAAAAAAATCAGACACTATGTTTACATAAATAAACCAAAAAATATGGATCAACATATAATTATACCCCCGCTCCAAAGGAGAGGGGGTATACTGTTTTACCCTTGTGTGTCTGTCCGTCTGTCTGTCAATCCGTCTGTCTGTCTATCCGTCTGTCTGTCTGTCCGTCCGTAACAAAAATTTCTGTCACATTTATCTCAGCAATAATTTATCGCAGATGCTTGAAATTTTTACACAGTGTTTGTTAAGGCATGCCATATCACGGGATATATTTTTGTACCAATCGAACGTCAACTTCCTGTTAAATGACGACTTTGCTTATTTTTTAACCAAAATTTTCAAACAAATTTTCGTCAAAGATTTTGCTTATTTTGCATATTTACATCAGAGCGGGGGTATCACTAGTGAGCATTGGCTCACAGATATCTTGTGAAGCATTGTATCATATAAATGTATGTAATATTAAATCCCGCAATTGTGCGGGCTATCAACAAGTACTAGAATGTAACAGTTGATGGTCTCTTTACAGGTTCCCAGGCTGTGTTTGACTGTGCTGTTGACTGAAAGATCAAAGAGAGAATATATGTGGTATAGTATTCATGTAATATCACCATGTTCATGTAGCTATACTTTGTATTATTAAGTCACCTGAGTCACTCAGGAGACCCATTGCTATCTCACGTTTGTCGTCGTGTGTCATTCATAGACATTTTAGTATACATCTTTTAAATGGGTATGAGGGCAGTGGTCATTGTGTTAGTACTGGGATAAGAACTGTTTTTCGAGAGCATAGGCCGAGGTCAACATCAACTTCTTACCCAGGAACTGACAATATAACTATTGCCCACATTCCCATTTGATTATTGGTGTGTTAGACGAGGAGAAACATACCTTTGTGGTAATATCGGGGCTAATTTATCTAGGGGGGGGGGGGGGCAGTCACAAATCAACCAGGGTTAAGGGAATAGCAAAGCATGGGACATAAACCAGTATTTAACATGTATACACTGGTGGGTTCCCATTTTGCACAAATTTGAGGATTAGGTGTGAATTGTATTTTGATAGCAATTAAAGAAAGTAATAATGAGAGAGAGAGAGAGAGAGATTACATGTCTAAGAAAAAATACATATGTTTAACAGAGTAAGTAAGTCAGAGAAAAGAGAGGAGAGAGAGAGAGATATTACATGTCTGAGAGAATAAGTAAGATGTACATGTTTACATGGATAAGAGTAAGTTTCAGAGAGAGAGAGAAAGAGAGAGAGAGAGAGCAAACAGACATGTTATACAGAGCAATAAATATTAAATGATAGATATGGAACAACAAGAGTAAGGGAGTAAGAGACAAAGTTTAGTTGAGTTCATCTGAAAGAGAGAGAGATAGATAGAGAGAAGAGAGGGGTGATAGAAAACAAGATTACATGTTAGAAGAGAGAGAGAGAGAGGTTTGGTAGTGAAAATGTGAGGGATAGAGAGAACAGTTAGAAAGCAAGAGAACAGATTTAATGAGAGATAAGAAGTACATGTTTAGCTGTAAAATCATGAGATAGTGAGAGAAAGTAATAATACAAGAATGAAATTGATTACATGTCTGAGAGAAATAGAATGATGCATATGTTTAACAGAGTAAGTCGGAGAAGAGAGAGAGAGAGAGAGAGAGAGAATGTCTGAGAAAAATAGTTAGATGCACATGTTTACATACTAAGTCTGTGAGTAAGAAACAGAGACTAAATGTCTGAGAGAATAAGATGCACATGTTTACATGTATATAAGAGTAAGTCACAAGAGAGAGAGAGAGAGAGAGAGAGAGAGAGAGAGAGAGAGAGAGAGAGAGAGAGACTACATGTCTGAGAGAATAAGATGCACATGTTTACATGTATAAGAGTAAGTCACAAGAGAGAGAGAGAGAGAGAGAGAGAGAGAGAGAGACTACATGTCTGAGAGAATAAGATGCACATGTTTACATGTATAAGAGTAAGTCACAAGAAAGAGAGAGAGAGAGAAAGAAAGACTACATGTCTGAGAGAATAAGTAACAGGGCTCGACATTAACGCTTGTCCGCTTGTCCGGTACCAGTTAAAAAAATATGCGGACAAGTGAATATTGCTGGCCAATTGTCCGACTGGACAAGTGCATTTTTTATGTAAAGAAATCTCCAAAAGAAAGTTTTGTGATAAGTTTATCGATTAGTTATTTTGAATTTCGATCCCGACATCAAATTGCAATGCAGTTGAGTTACTCTTGATCGGGATTGAAGTTCACTAATTTCAAACAACTTTCAAGGTGTGGATCTTAGTTCTTACAAAGTACCAAACACATATGTTAAGAAAAAGAAAGGACGAAAAGGTAGCAAAGATAAAGGATTATGGAAAGAAATGTAACTTATTTTAGGTTTCATTCATCATTGATAGACTATGATGACTTTCCATGTTTAGTTTAAAAAACAGCTGAGAAATCAATATAACAGTTACATGTATTTTTAAACCTGATGCTAAATTTAAAATGTCTTGTAATTTGCCATGACAAAGCTACAGCTGACAATTCATGTTTAATGTTACAGTATATGGAACAAATACATGTACATATAGGAAAGACACTTTAAGTTTCCATTTAAAAAGTCAGGTTATTAATTATAGCTAGAGTAATCAAAAAATGATTTTATTTTAGTAATAGAGTACTGTAGTTTTCAAGTTGACAATATTTGATCTTTAATATTGAAAATTTTTCGGACAAATGAAGTTGAAGTTCGGACAAGTAAATGTTTTGGTCACTTGTCCGAATTGACAAGTAGGAAAAAAAGTTAATGTAGGGCCCTGAGTAAGATGCACATGTGTACATGTAAAAGAGTAAGTATCTGAGAGAGAGAGAGAGAGAGAGAGAGAGAGAGAGAGAGAGAGAGAGAAAGACTACATGTCTGAGAGAATAAGTAAGATGCACATGTTTACATAAAAGATAGAAAGTGTTTACATGTTTATTTATGAAATAATGAAAGACAGAGGCTTAGAGAAAGAATGTAAAATTAGAGATAGTGAATGAAGGAGTAATAATGTGAGAGAGAGAGAGAGAGACAAACACAGAGAGAGAGAGAGAGATTACATGTCTAAGAGAAATAGAAAGATGCATATGTTTAACAGAGAGTAACTCAGAGAGAAAAAGAGAGAGGAATTACAATAGTAAGATGCACATGTTTATAAGAATAGGTCAGAGAGAGAGAGAGAGAGAGAGAGAGAGATTACATATTTGAGAGTAAGATATATTTAGTACATGTACATGTTTAATGGAGTTTGTCTGAAAGACAGAAATAGATAGAAAGAGAGAGCAAAAATACATGTTTAGAAGAGAAATCTGAGGAGACAGAGAAAAAGCATGTGTTGGAAAAAAAAAATCAGAGAGAGAGGAGGAATAAGATCGATCGATCAAGAGAGAGAGAGAGAGAGAGAGAGAGGCCAAGAGTGCATGTTTAGTATTGAAATTGTGAGAAACAGAGATTGAGAGAAAGAAATAGAAAGAGCAGGAGTACATGTTAGGTAAATTGAGACAGTAAATACCCGGTAATTGAATTAACTTAATTGTGATGTGTACTCTACATCTTATTTTTTTTTCTCTCTGACTTTGTCTGCTAGATAATCATATAGTACACTTTCTCAATTATGTACACATCCAAGAGAGAGGAACAGAGATAAAGAAATGTAGGGATAAAGAGAGAGAGAGAGAGGAGAGAGAGAGAGAGAGCGAGAGAGAGCACCTCTTTCTCACTCAGCAATCTTATGTTGTATTTTTCTACTGGTTGAGTGTCTCTATAATCAGAACCAGAATAATAGACCGTCAATTATCCAAGTAGAGAAAATATATTAATCTTTAAAAAACCCAAATATATTTCTTTTAAAATTTGACATTGAATGTTTATACAAACAATAATAATCCTAAAACTCTTTATTTTCATTGAACAGGTTATGACCCAGACCGCCCACATCATGGACACAGCAAGCTCCCAATACACCACAGCAAGCTCCCCGTACAAAGTACATCAATGTTCTAAGTGTCCGGGGGACACAGCGTACCATTGTGTATCGTGTCCATGTGATCTGTGTCCCCAGTGTAAAGAGAACCATGTAAAAGATCTCCAAACAATAGACCATGATGTTGTGTCACACCGTGATCAAATCAACTACATCCCAACACAAGAGATCTGTGTGAGACATCCTAGCCATGTTTATACAAAGTACTGTGAACCTTGTGAACTCCCTTTCTGTTTCCACTGCAGAAAACATAGAACTCACAGACAACTTGATGTTGGAACATCCTATAAAACAAAGCGACAACAACACAGAGGAACCATTCACACCATCAGAAGTGAGGCTCTCTTTTACAGACCTGTTCTCCTGACAGGAATCAAAGCTGATGTCAAAACCTGTCACACAGAATTCTCCCCCCTTCAGTCAGAGATGTTAACAAAGGCCCAGACACTGAAGGATCTCATTGACTATGTGGTATATGATCTATTGAACAATGTGTTATGTTACTTTGATTTCAAACACAGATGTAAAAAACAAAAGATAAAAATGATCAGACATATTGTCAGACTAAGGAGATATGAACACAGATATGTACAGCCAGCATTCACATTCAGTGCGCTACAATTCCTCTCCTTCACAAAGACAACCCTCCCCCAGATACATCTTACACTCCACACCAGCCAGCTCTCCATGACTGAGTCACTCAACAAGGAGGATGTGATGGAGTCACTGAGTGCAATCCAAATCACAGAGAGAGGAAACCGACGCGTAGGAAACCAGTGTCTGCTGAAACTGACGTCTGGTGCTGAGCTCCATCAATCTCTCACACTGACAGATGTTGATCGTTGTTTACACATTTCCTGTGTGACATCAGACCGGGTCTGGGTCAGTGATGATAACAATCTCATGTTGACAGACACAACAGGTGTCCCTCTACATCGTGTGGAGGATTCATGGAGTGGTTTCTATGGATTACACACAGTGAACAGTGAGAGTGAACTGATTTATATAGATTGGAATTATAACATCAACAAACTGTCAAAGGATATGAAAACAACCACCACATTTATAGAGACAACAGACTCTACATGGAAACCACTGAGTGTGTACTGGTCCCCGTCCACTGGGGATCTACTGGTCGGGATGTATAACGATGATACAAAGACAGGCAAGGTAACCCGGTACAACCAGAGGGGACAACTCACACAAACCATACAGTACCACAACACAGGACAGGGACTGTATAGTAGACCTTACTATATAACAGAGAACAACAATGGGGATGTCGTGGTGTCTGACTTTATCTATACCTCTGAGTCTGGTGCGGTAGTGGTGACAGAGCGTGGAGGAAGACATCGTTTCTCCTACACAGGACATCCATCAGGATCAGTACTAGTGCCATTAGGAATCTGTACTGACGCGTTGTCACACATCCTGGTGTGTGATTTTAGAACCAATACAGTACAGATGATAAATAAGGACGGTCAGTTCCTGTCACATCTACTGACAACATCACAAGAGATGGGTAAACCATGGAGCCTGAGGTATGATGTCAACACTCACCGTCTCTGGGTCGGATCACGGTGGGACAACAAGGTGTGTGTCTACAGGTATATCACCAGACAGGACGCTCTGACAGGTAAGTCTGTGTCATTATCATTCACATTAATTAGATATAGATAACTAAGACACACAGTCCGTGTTAATTATCAGTCAATAAGATACATGTAAGACATGTTTATCTGTGTGATTGTTTGTCAATATAAACAACTCATTGTTACAGGGTTAGCTGTATCTACCAGTCATTGGGAGTCAGTGTTTATCTAAAATATACAGAAATTAGATACATTATTTTATTAATTAAATGTACAGTTACATGTCATTGTATTTAGTGAATAGAAATAGCAGGTTGTTGTATTTAATTATGAAATATATAGAGTGACGCATGTATTTGTAATCAGTTATTTTGTGACATGTTAATTGACTTAATTCAATTATTTAGATAAATATTAAAGAAAGTGTCATGGTAATCAGTTTAAAGTTTTGTTTGTGGATGTAGCTCTATCATTATATATACAGTATGTAATTAATTAATTAACAGCTAATTAATGCGTTGTTGTAGATGAACACAGACCCCGTCCTGAAGGAGACACCCGATACACGACACATCCTCACAACAACTCATCAACTAAACGAAAGTAAAACTCACTGACGCATGTATTTGTAATCAGTTGTTTTGTTACATGTTAATTGACTTAATTTAATTAATTAGACAAATAATAGACCAAGTGTCATGGTAATCCGTTTGAAGTTTTAATTTGTAGATGTAGCTCTATCATTACATATAATGTATGGAATTGATTAATTAACAGCTAATTAATGACTTGTTGTAGATGAACACAGACCCCGTCCTGATGAGGACGCCATGTCCAGCTCAACATCAGTCCTATAATGGAGATAGCTGGGATATTGACAGGTTGTAAATGTTTCTGTACAAATCTAGTCTGCTCTCAAAACCACACATGTTGTTTGTCACTGTTCAACATCTGCAGCTGAAATTGAGCTGTGTATAATTCACATGGACTGTAATACTGAATCCTGTTTATTTCACACTTTGTGATCATCCAAACATGGCTGTCTGTTGCTGAGTGAGAAACATCATGTTAAACAAGTTTTATTTTCTGAATGTGGAATATTATAAAACAAATATCCACATGAAGAAGTCTATAATGTTAAACTGAACAATTAAACATTGTAAATGTCAGATCATTATCAATTCGAAAATGTATCTTGTTTTGCTAATTGTGCCATTATTATACCCCATGCAATGGAATTGTTGGAGAATAATGATTTCAACCTATCTCATTCAGTCCTGGATTTTAAGCAAAACTTATATTAAACAGCTGCACAGAATTTTATCATGTTTAATATGAAATATATGAAACTTTTAAGGTATTTAGGACACAACGTGTAGATGTGCTAATTACTAGGAAGTTCTGATTCATTTATCTTTCTCGGAATTTTAGCCCCATTGAACTTAGAATTTTGTCCAAATGTTGAATTTAGCAATGATTTTTTCGTAGGTAGTTAGAACACAATGTGTTGATTTGCACATTTCTAGGAAATTTTAATTACAATGTTTTGTCTTCAAATTTTGAACCATTAGAATTTAGTATGTTGTTGTTTAAGACAAATGATTAAATATGTGCATAATTGCAGAAAGTTTTGATCTGATGATGTTTTGCTAGTAATGCCCTTTATCATTTTTAGCTAACTGAGCTGAAAGCTCAAGTGAGCCTTTCTGATCACATTTTGTCTGTCGTCTGTCCGTCTGTGTTCACGAGAGAATATTTATTGGGTTCAATTTATGTCATTGGAACACTTATTGGGTACTTTTGACTTATTGGGTATACCCAATAATCCAATTGCTTTCATTGTGTTCCAGAGACATTTACTGGGTATTGGATAACACAAACCCAATAAATGTTTGTCTGAGATTTGTCTATAAAATCTAGTCCATATAATGGACTTTACTGTTTGTTGAAATCAAATTCTTTCGGAATGCCTTTGGTTTTATCACCAACAATGAAGAATTCAGAAGAGTTCCAAACAACTATGACATGTGATAAGATTATCCAATCAGAAAGTAGCAATGGCTACTGAAACAGATGCTAGATGAACATATCACCTGGAACTAGAGAAAACTCATTCAAGGCCTTATTGCTATCTGGATAAGAATGTAAGTTATTTTAAAGTCTTATATATTTCTTTTCTTTTCATATTTTTAAAGATATATTGACAAAATCTATTTTAATCATAAACAACACTACTGATGTGGAAGAATTAGTCTAAGTACCCAACAAGTTTGTCAATGCTTCTTGTGTTTGTTATAAAGAAGTTTTATTGTAAAACTTTCCTTCAAGAAGATTTTTTCTATCTGCTAGTTTGTTTTTGGCATAAATTTTCATTTCCAATCGTTTTACACATTGATTTCAGTTTTAAAACTGGTCTTTAATGTATGTAAACAAAATCATTGCACAATCCTTGTTTACATTACAAAGCCTTAAATTGTGTCACAGTGAACTATCTTGCATAAAACTTAACAACTGACAATTATTTCGATTAATCATTTTAAATGCCTTATTTGTGCATTCAGAACAGCAAAATAAATTATGACAAAAATCGTGACCTTGTCCCTTTAATACTTTTTTCATAGTGATTAATTGTTTAATTAACTTTTTGTCTTAAAAATTGACATTGTTTCAATGATTAAATTTCTTTAGCTGTTCCAAATCAACTATATAACCACTTCTTGGGGTCTAACATAGAAACATTTCGGGAAAATTGTAAATGGTAATAGATTAAAAATACAGGTACATTGTAAACATTGATATCTTGAACTTAATTGAGGTGACTTCAACAAAATTTCGAGATACATGTATCCAGGGGTTCAAGATATCTAAAGTGGCTTTCTGATTAATTCCATTCTTATATAAATAATTAAATCAATGTTTCGTTTTAAATATGACTTAAATTTTTTGATTATTAAATCAATGTTTCCTTTTAAATATGACTTAAAATTTTTGTCACTCGACAGTTTACAACTTGCAATGGGATGAAGCACTTACCATGTAATTACTGAAATTTATCACGAATGAAATGAAAAATACGGCTTGAAATTTAACAAATAACACATATAATTTTTATTATCTAGCTAATTAATACACTAAGTATATTTTTGTATTTTTTGTGTTTGTGAAGCTAATGTATTTTATATTAATTTATTGTGCTCATCAGTCCTCATATCTAGTAATTATATTGAAAAGTGGAAACATTTCACATGTATGATAAATCATAGTCACTTCACAAGCTGTGTATTCAATATGTCCGTATACAGTACGTGTGTTTTATTAAACACATTTGCGATAATCATGGCTGTGTTTAATCTAAATTTTATAGATATGTATTAAGGTGGTATGGGATGGGACATCTGTTGATATTACTGTGGATTCAAGTACATTTATTAATTATAATTAGAATACTTTCACCGGTTTAGAATTTTCAAATTTTACAATATTGAACCCCAAAAAAGCTTTTGAAAAAAGATGTGCCCCACACCACCTTACATGCCCAAAACACACAAGCTGCCATCTTAATAAACTATGTCTCGCATGATTGAGGTAACAATAGTTTTGAAAGGTGTAAATATTGCCGTGTGAACGTGTGAAGTAATGATACCATGCAATTATGTTCAGCTGTTAAAAAAAAAAATGACTCCACTTTTAGATAAATCAGGTAAAATTAGCGTTTTAGCCCTTCAATATACTTTTACATAAGAAGGGTATTATCGAAAATATGTACCATATTCGTGATATCAGGAGTTTTTAAAATCATTACATTTTTATAGAGATTAAACGGTCGGGACTAGCGGTAGACTTCAACATAAGCAAGGTATTCGAGATATCTCTTGTTTGAGCTACCAATATTTACCTGTGATAAGATTCATTGGTATGGGATCTTTAGAAACCTAATGGCTATATATGTACATGTATATATTGGGTGCAGTAGGAAAGTTGTATGGACCTCTTTGGACCCCAAAATGAACAAATAAGCTAACTATGTCATATACATATACTTTTTCTTTGTTTTTTGTAGAATCATGTGACGATGACCCTTTTGATTTAGCACATGGAAGTAGAAGTCAAGCCTGGATGAGCTTTTTAATGGTAAGTCAACACATGCACGATGTATGTACAACATTTGTGTAATGTATGTACATGTTTCATGTTCACAGGCACCTGCATGATGTAATATATCTTTTCCATAATAAAAAAATATACCCTATACCTAAAAATACACAAGGTACACATCGCTGCCATCTAATAGCTTGGATTAATTTATTTAAAACTAACACTTCAGTCCGATTTTAAGCCTGAAACTCAATCATAAAACTAATTTTGATCCTCTTGGTTTTGCAGTCTTTCATATACATTTAATTAAACTCAATTTCTAAATGACCATACTAGGAGACAGGCTAAGTGCCGTCACTAAGACCTTTCCGAGTTCCGACTACCATTTATATCATGTTCTGGATCAGCGTTCCTTTCAGCATGAACCTCTTTGTTGTTATTAAATTCACATTAACTGCCTTAAATAATTATAATTATATTGGTTAATATATCCTGGTTCGGGAGAGATTTTATGATTTATTCAGTGATATCATGATTGACATCAATTTCCCCGCCGTAATGTTATGTTTCATTGATTTTCATTGGTTAATCATAAAGTGTTGACCAATGAGATTTTGGCTTTTGTATATATAGTGTGCCATTTTTTCTTCGGAACATATTAGTGGTCTAGTAAATAAGTAAGCCTTGAATTTTTGGTATCTGTATCATTGCTTTATTTGGAAGGGATTACCCTAAGTATGACATTAAAATGTCAACTTCTGTCCTCTGTTTAACCATTCATCCCATATCAAAAGCAGTAGATGCAGGATGAAGGGTCATTTTCATTGTTGACAGATGAAATGCACTGATTTGGTTGAATTAGTTAAAGCTTATGTAGATGTCGAACGACCATTTGAAGATGGAGAGTATTGCAAATTAATTAACTTTATCAATGAATCTCCACCGAAATTCCTGCAGGTATGACTGTCCTAGAAAAATCCAAAATGGCGGCGAGGTGTACCTTAATTGTGTAATATTAGAGTATTTTTGTATAACAAGAAAATTATATAAGGTCAAGTGCCTGTGTTAAAACTTTATAACAAATCTGAAATATTTCTTTGTTGTTGTAGAAGCACATGATGATGATGATGATGATGATGATGATGATGATGATCAGAGCTATACTGACATCTGGACAAAGAGCAAAAGTGGATCAAGGCCTGGATTCACAGTTTAAAGGTATGTACAACACTTGTATAATTATGTATGTATATAATTATATTATCTTGTACCTGTCAAACAATTTAAGTTTTTTTTTTGATTCTGTAGAAAAAAGAGTTGAACCTTGGATAATATAAATAATAATTTTCTAAACATACCTTAATAAATTCTTTAAAAAAAAAAAGACTTTTATTGTAATTTGTTAACTTATTATATTGCATTATTTCTATTGGAGACAAAGACAAATTTTCTAATTCATTGTGAAGTGTCAGCTGTACACAATCATAAAAGAATGCTAGCGGTCATATGAAACACACACACATGAATATTAATTCTAATTTGTAGATTGAAAGTTTTTGTGAACAGAATTTAGGTTAGCAGCATAGAAAAATCACTGCATGCAGACCTTTCAACTCTGGAAAAGAAACCTTGGACACGCAAGACCTTGTTGAGGCCAGGGGCAAGGTATGTGCATTAAATATGTATGGGTTCCTATGTGTAAAAATAATCATAAGAGAAAACTGCTATTTGTAAACTGAAAGGTTTCTGGCAAAAATATGTCATTCAGTCAAGTTTTTGTTAACTTTCAGAAGGGCAAAGGTTTAGCCTAAAAAAAAATTGTTTGTGTCCGCTTTCCCGACCGACCCTTGCTTTTACCCCCCGACTCAAAACTTTTTTAAAGGATTTTTGATGGAAAATCGTTTATTGTCGTTTTTATCCGATTTTGAAAAAAATTACTCAAAATTTTGGTCACAAAAACGCTTGAAGCAGTTACTCTTCTCAATTCATCGTAACACAAATGTTTTGTTTTAATATGGCTGTATGTTTCCATGTGTTATAGATTTTAATAATGCTCTCATCGTTGTCAGAGGAAGTATGTAATATATAATATCATTTTTGTGTTTTCTTAAGACCAGCTTAATAGTCAGGAATGATATGAAAAGTATTTCTCATTTTATACCATTCAGCAGTGTCAGTATCTAACCGACATGTATGGATACTGCAATATTGAAGGAAAAAAAATATTTGAAAATAATAAAAAAAAAATCCGACCGACCCGACCCTACTTTTTTTCAGCATGAAAGCGGAAACAAACAATTTTTTTTTGATAGGCCCTATGAATTTGATTTATGATATATATTATTAGGGTTAATCATCGGGCAGT
The DNA here is from genome assembly GCF_025612915.1 of Magallana angulata. Taxonomy (NCBI): domain Eukaryota; kingdom Metazoa; phylum Mollusca; class Bivalvia; order Ostreida; family Ostreidae; genus Magallana; species Magallana angulata. Next base: position 761,625 of record NC_069112.1, on the reverse strand, counting down.
TACCTTGGATCTGAAAATTTTGAATTAAGATATGCAAATAAATAATTATGTATGTATATAAATTAGTTTTAAATTACATACATTTTTATACCACTTTTTATCGGTAGTACATGTACTCTAAGCTTGTACGTTAATTTGTGAACCATGAACAGATTGTGTTAGCAATTCTCTGTCTGTATAAATAGATGATGTATGCATAAAACAAGGAAGTTGAATTATCTGAAAATTCTTATTTGGGACAGTGATAATAGTTAAAGTGAAAATTGACCTTAAAAAAAATTAGAAAAGAGAGAGATATGATGCACTACAGTATTCATCCACTCCCTGATTTGATATAAAATAAAACAATTTGTAATGAATAAATAAAGGTCATGTACATGAAGCATTGTATCATATTAAAGTACAAATTCCAGTGCTTGTGCGGGATATCATCTATGTTATTTAAATAGAAATTAAATTTGATTTCAATATTTAATCAATATATTTTTTTATCAATGGCAGAAATAGCAAGCAGTCTACCTGACCTACAACTGTGAAATTCACTACATTGCATTTTCAATACAGACACATTTTGCCGGAAAACGAATCTGACTTCACATTACGAAATTTTAACAAGAGAGAGGCAATTTGATGAGCTTTCATTCAAGAGGTCCCTCGTTGCTGAACGAAAATTAAGGCTTTGGAGCTATGAACCTGAACGTTAACATTACCGCCTATGGGAATGCATTAGTGGACTATACCAATATTGAACTCCATGCTGGTAAGGTATATTCCTTGTTTATTTACAATTATTATGATAAACATGCATTTCTCTGTTGTACATCTTCTCAATTATGTGAACAACCTAAATTTCAAAGAAGTTCAATCATTTAAATAACTCATTCTATAAGAAAAAATCCATCACAACCCCCACCCCCACCCCCATCCCCTTTGGGATTTTCAGAAAACCAATTTAAGGTCAGATGACACGTTCCTCGAGAATCTTTTTTCTATCTCCTCGTAATAAAGAGTTCTTATAAAAAATATTAATTTTATAATTACTTTAAAAATGTTCAAAATTGACTTGGATTTGGTTACTTGTCTAGATGGTCGAGTGGTTAGAACCGTGGCTGCACACTACCAGAAGTGTATAGGTTCTAGAGGTCGTGAGTTCAAAACCTCGCCCCGGCGGAGATATAATTCTTATATAGTGAAATTCGCTGTGCTGTACATGTATTTATTTTTATATCAGCAATTCAAGTGTATTTTCAAGAAGATTATATAGGAAATTGCATACTCTAGTATTTTGCAGAAATGCCTGGTAAGGTACCCTAATTTTTTGCTAGAAAGCTTGACAAAGTAGTAGTAAACCATTAACAAATTCCTGGAAAAAGTTATCTAAAATTGAGGAACGTGTCGTCTGACCTTAATGAATTGAAGAAATTCTGATTTTGACTTGAATGTAATTTATTTTGAGTTTTTATATTAAAAAAAATAAAAAATATCGCATTTGGTTTTTAGTGCGATAATTTCAAGCGAGTAAAAGTGAACGTAAATAAGTAGAAAGTTTCTAGTGAAGGAAAATAATTCATTAAAGCAGTGTCTAGCTAGCTACATGTAATATTAGTTTGCATTGTAAGGGAGTTGCATTTAATGCCTGGTAGGTTCCAATTCTATGTTTATGATTATAGATGTGCATTAAATTTGTGTAAACAAATCTGCCATGTATGTGACATGACTGTAGATGTACGTATGCACACTTTAATATGTGAAAGCCTACCATGTTGCTTAGTACTAAATCCATAAAACCTATCCTTGTTAATCAGGCCTAACAAAAAAAAAAGGTTTGTTTCTGCTTTCCCGACCGACCCATACTTAAACCCACCGACCCAAAATTTTTTTTCTCGAGTTTTTTCGTAAATTTCCGTTTTATCTGTTTATTGTTAAAATTTCGTTTTTATCCGATTTAAAAATTTATTGTGTCCTCTGAATTTAAGTCATAAAAATGCTTATAGAACTTATTTAGATGTCATCAGTGTTGTGTAGAGGTTTGTTATTTACAAATGGCAGCACATGTCGTGCCAGTTGAGGTCGAGAAATGTTCCCACCAGCCGTGGAAAAAGTTCATCAGATCATTTAAACAATGACAACAAATATTTGGGTTGTTTTTTTTATCTTACCCAGTTTAATAGATAAATGGTTTAATATGCACAATTGAACAGATGGAGAGGGGAAAAAAAAGAAAAAAAAAAAGAAGCCAACCTACCGCTCCTATTTTTTTTAGCCTGAAAGCGGAAACAAACCTATTTTTTTGTTAGGCCTCATAATCAAAATATTGAATGAAATTATCTGTAATCATTTTATGTAGATAATTACCTGTATTTATCTATTCATACTTTTAAAACAATAGATTAATTTTTGGGGGTGGGGGTTGATATTGAATGTTTGAAGGGGGGGGGGATGTTGGTGTTGGTCTTTAGGTTGTACAAATGTGTCGGAGATGTTACAGTAGTTGTTTGTTGTCTAGCTGTTCTCTCTCTCTCTCTCTCTCTCTCTCTCTCTCTCTCTCTCTCTCTCTCTCTGAGTATTAAATAAATGGCTGATTGTGACATGAAAATACAAATGTTGGGGATAGTGTTTGATACATGTAGAATTAAATTCAAAACATTTCATTTTAGATACCTTGTATATTGAATTGGAACTTCATCAAAGATTAAAACACAACAATGAGACACACTAGATGTAAGTAAAATTTATTTTTGTAACAATGATGTCTACCGGGTAATTACACTTGTCAAAGTTTGAAAGAAGGAACCTGTAAAAACTATATATTCAGTATTTGACATGCAGATAATTACTGGGAAACTTTATATTGATTATACATATTTCACAGACTTAGTGGGTATTTTTATTCTTTTAGTAAAATCTAAGTCAAAGTTTAAAAATTCTTGCTTTACTGTGGCTTCAAAGGCCAGTACATAATGAACACAACAACAGATGTTACAAAATTTTGGAGTAATCAAATTATAACGCAAATTAAAAAGTTATAGTAAATTGTCATCTTTCCAAAACTTTGCATACAAATAGACATACATTTAATGTCTCATTTAAAAGTAAAACAAGTAGGGGTCACATCTCAAAAATTTGAGATAAAGCATGGAATAAGCTAATATTAGGCCAAAATTGGAGTTCATTTTTTCTTTACTTCTATGAAATATAAGCTAAATATGCCAAAATATACCGATAGGAATATCAAAATATTGTTTAAATATGTTTTTTAGAACATTATGAATATATCGTAATACACAAACTATCTAGAAGTTTGGTCTGCGCTGAAAATTAGGAAGCTAAAGTAACAGTACCCGGTACTCTAAAACTAGTGAGTTTCCTTCTTGAAAACCTGAAAATATTAATATACTACTAGAATTAATATGTGATGCAGAATTTTCAGACTAGAGGTGACCCAAAATGGCTACCCAAAACCTAAGGAGTGAACCTCTTTAAGCAAAAAAATTGCTAAATTGCAGAGTGTATATACATTTATTGGGACATTTGAAATCAGAATGCTTGACACATGTTAGAAAAAAGGATTTGCAATTTTAAAAGCAAGTGTCATGGTTAAATTATCATTTGAAGGAAAGAATTGAAATTGTTTGACGTACACCCTGTCCAAAACTGTGAAATTCCCTACTTTTACTTTTATTTTCAGAGTTTTTCAGTACAGACTTCACACCATAAAATTTTAACAGGAAAGAGGCAATTTGATGAGCTTTCATTCAAGAGGTCCCTCGTTGCTGAATGACAAAAAGGGCCGGAGCTATGAACAGGAATGTTTACAATACCGCCTATGGAAAATGCATCAGTGGATTATACTCAGGCGTTTCATGTGGATAGGAAGGTAGAGAGCATTGCAGGAAAAATACACAGCTAGTGTTAGAAAGCGTTTAATGGGTTTTACCATCAGAAAAATCTGGTAATTGAAGTGGTGAAATGACGGGCGGTTGCCAAAAGGGTACCCCCTTTGTCTGGACAACTCATACAGTTTTCAAGATATTAAGGTTTTTTGTTTTGCAGATCAATTGTATATATAATCGAGATATGCATTATTGCTAGGATTTTAACTTTATAAATTTTTGCAAAAAATACCAACTTTTGAACTAGTCATTTGCTTATAGGATACATCTTTTGTGCAAATAACTCCTCCCAACAGTTTTGAAGATAGGGATATCTTAATTTTGCAGATTAATTGTAAAATCTCAACCCCCATAAACTTGAAATGATGACCAAATATCTTAAAAACAAATGGGATCTTCACCCCTAAACAATAAATATTCTTGTTCATTGTGTAGGTCATGACCTTAGAGGGTGGTTATGAAGATAAACATTTACAATTTTCTTCAATACAGAATATTGATACAGGAAAAACATTCGATATTTTTATATTATATATTATATATAGCAACAAGAGTAAAATGGTCAAACAAGAGGAAAAGGAAGTAAGGGAATATTTTTCAGACTGTTGCACATCAAATACACTCCCATGAATGAAAATGTGCCCAAGACCTACAGAATGTAACTAAAAGTGCAGAAGAATATTGTGGAAAAGGATATATGGGAGACCATAAAGAAAAAATATGGAATGACCTTAAAAGAGTTAAAAAGTAATAAATTTGCTAAGATTTGCACTTTTGATTGAGTTATGTCTTAGTGTACATATAACTTTGATGAAATTGTTAATAATATATGTGTGCTCATAGAAAAGAACATCACGCATATGCATTGTAATACCAGTAAATATCGTATTGAAATTGTTGATCATGTTAAGATTTTCAAAGTTTATGATGAGTTACAGTATGTGAATTGTAATTCCACACATACAAAAATCTTTGTCACTGTTTTAAAAAAAACCCCGAAATGTACCAGTATGTGGATATGAACATTTTTTGAATATTTTTGGATGTGTATTTTTATGAGTCAGCCAATAACTGTTGAATATTTAAACTTTCTCTGCATTTTTGTATGCGAGCTGAATATTATGCCAGTTTTAAGGTTTATGGAATGGTCCGTTTGATCTTCTTAACCATACATGTAAGATGTCTGACAATCTTTCTGCAAGATTTGATAAATTTGTGTACATGCATATGCATTTGTGTATATTTCATATTTGATGATAATTGTTGAAATTGTTGATAATGTTGAGATTTTCAAAGTTTATGACAGTTATGTAAATTGATTAATTTTGAGTTTATGATCATAAATTGTTGTTTAAAGTTCCTTTAAGTTGTTGTTTTTCACTTTCCTTAATAAAATATTAATGATGCTCAATTTTCGTTGAATTTATGGGTGCCTCTTATCCACAAATTAACGTCCTCCATGGATAAATAATTAAGGGTTATAAATTACGTCCCCGCAAACTTGTAAAATTTAAAGGCCGAACATTTTACAAACGCCCCCTTTTTTACCTGTACAAACTTCAAAATGTTGCCGCTTGTCAATCAAGTTTGAAACAATAGCACCCAGTTTGATTGACGTGATCGTCCGAGCGTGATCTTGCCAGGTCCGCGGATTTCTGTTTACTAGCAATTAACAACGTTATCTTTGATATCTTCCGTCATGTATTAAAAAGGGGGAATTGAAAATTGATTTTTAAACATTACCAGTATTAAAAATGATTATGAAAAAAAATTATTCAGTGATTGAAAATACGCACAATTTATATTTGAATTATGTTGAATGTGTGTGACCTAATAAATTCCACGTACATGCATGGACAGCTAGAATTAAAACATATAAAATTTTCTTTTTACAACAAACGTATACTGTGCTACTAAAGCTATATTTACTGGTAATTCACTCAGTTGGAAGTTGGAGCATGTAAACGTCACTCCATGGAAAACGAACTCCATTAATTGTCGACGTATAATGGCTGTCTTTACATTCCACATTCTTACTGATCGTATGGTTTTCTTATACTATTATAATTGTTAAAATTAAGTTTTTAAACAATGTCAAGTGCTAAACACAATGTACTAAGTTATACTTTAATAGCAGAATTAATTTACGGCATTTTTCAATTGTGCTTTGCACACGTGTGCTTAGAGAAAATTCGGACGACACATACCATATCCGTATAAAATCGCTTCGTATGGTCATTAGAACAATAAGATATTTAAACTAAGACCAATTCTGACTAATTCTTTATTTCCTGTGTATTAATTTGCCTCCTGTGTATAGCAATTAGCAGCGTTCACGACCACAGGTAGACTGCAAGCCCCGGAGGCTTTCACACCTCTAATAATTAAGCCCCGCCCTCACCTGAGATTTACCACCCGGTAAAAATGTTCGGCCTTTAAGCAATCCACGAATTTTAATGATTTCACAGTATAGTCGATGCATTTAAAGATGAAGTTATCAAAAACTTGAGTAAGTTAAATATTTTAAATCAAAGTACTGAAGTAATGACGGGAGTTAATTTTATTGATTATTGTTTATCTTAAAATCAACGATGTGTAATTTTGTATGGTAGGTATAATATGTAGTTTCATAGCTGTATTAAAACAATTTTTCTACTATGAATTATCGGGCTTTTCCGAGCTATAGACGGAAAACCCCACGTGAATAATGTTGTGTAATATTTAAGAATAGATTTAACGCCATCAAACTCTGCCAAGCATTATGTATCAGTAATTGAAATATATCTTCAAAATTGCATCCCAGCAATATTGAACTTTGGCGAAGGGATACATACGACTACAAAAAATATCTAAATTGTTCGTACCATTTAAAATCTGACTATTTTCAAGGTATTTATAAATAAGTTTCTGTGAAAAGCAATGGTTCTGAATAGATTACAACAAAATTATTAATTATTTCCAAGTACTAAGTCTTGTCAGCAGTGATGATGTGTGCATAGGTACAAACTCTGTTTCAATTCCCGTTTGCCATAGTAACTGCATAGGAGAGTTGATTAAAATCAACTCACAAAAATTACTCGAAGGAAAAGCATACATAACTGCAAGTTAAAATACCGCATAAAGGTTTTTTTTTTACGTGTCACAAATTTGCGAAAATGGGAGAGATATGTAATATTTTTAATTTGCGTCAGTCATTTCTTGCGTTTTGAAAAATTTCTAAAAGAAAAGAATACGGGATATTATTTCTGTGAATTTAAAAAATTAAGATATAAAAGTGGTCGCGAAAATTACATGTAGATCATTGCAAAAATTACCGTATATGCGGTATTGCATACATGTTGCAAAGACAGTACTTTAACTCAGATGTTTCCCTGAATTACTTTGTTGGCTAAAATTGCACATTTCTGTATTACCCAGTAAGCCACAGACTTTTCCATGCTTTATTGGGTAAATGTTATAAGGAATAAACCCAAAAAAGCATGGACAAGTCTCTGACTTAATGGGTAATGGATACTAGTATAGGTATTTACCACCAAAAACAGTGAGTGTTTTACTTACTGTTTACTTATTGGGTTATTATAAGAACAATACCCAGGAAAGCATGGAGAAGTGTAAGACTTATAAGGTTTAAACAAAGAAATAATGGACAAGTCTGTGACTTATAGGGTATTACCCAACAAAGCATGGGCAAGTCTGTGACTTATAGGGTATTACCCAACAAAACATGGACAAGTCTGTGACTTATAGGGTATTACCCAACAAAACTTAAGACAAGTCTGTGACTTATAGGGTATTACCCAACAAAACTTGGACAAGTCTGTGACTTATAGGGTACTACCCAACAAAACATGGACAGGTCTGTGACTTATAGGGTATTACCCAACAAAACTTGGACAAGTCTGTGACTTATAGGGTATTACCCAACGAAACATGGACAATGATCAATGCTTACTTGGGTAATACCCTATAGGTCACTTTATATGGTAATCCCCATATCTATGACCTAGTAGCCCCCCCCCCCTCCTTTCTTTAATGTTCCTAATCAAATAAATTCCTATACTAGATTAAAACAAAGTAGGTCACAGGCCTGTTCGTTCTCTGTTGAGTATTACTTTATCTTATCTTGTAACACATGCTTGGTTGGGGTACTGTAAACATATACTTAAAAAAATTACTATTTTATGCTTTGTGAATTATTTAAAAAATTTCATGAATTAGATAAAAATAATTATTTTAATAAGTTTATATAAAAAATGCATGGTAATATCTAGAATTATGTACCCAAGAAGTTGATGGACATTTGTTGATACCCAATACATCTGCAAAGAAATTTAACCCAATAAATGTATTCTCGTGTGAAACCATATCATGTACCCAATAATGATACCCAATAAAGTTTTGGACACTAAGTACCCAATATATGTCTAAATGTGTGTCCGTCTGTTTGTTTGTCTGTCCTCTGTCCGTCAACTTTTCACATTTTCAACATCTCCCCCAGAACTACTGGGTCAATTTCAACCAAACTTGGCACAAAGCACCCTTGGGCAAAGAAGATTCAAAGTTGTGAAAATTAAGGAACGTGCCCCTTTTCAAGGGGAGATAATTAGGATTTATGTATCCCAACCTGAGAGAAATTCAAAGCCACCCTCCCATCCCTTTAATTAAGGTGGTATGGAACATCTGTCAATAATGATGTGAATTAAAGTACATTACTATTGAAATACTTTCATTGGTTTAGAATTTTCTTTCACAATATTTTACCAAAAAATATGTTTTAGAAAATTTTGGAAAAGTAATAAATTTTTCAAACCCGACTCGAACTCGTGACTTACAGGTCCGTAGTGAGCCCTCTAACCCACTGCACTGCGCTGTAAGGTAACAATGATGGGAAAGAAACTATTTATAAAATTACACTTGATTTACCGGTATTTTTTATTTTGATAAATAATACGACACAACATGAAGGTGTCCCATACCACCTTACATGTAAAGAATGAATTTTATCAAAATTTTGATTTAATCTATTCAATTAACAAATTTTTCAAAAGAGCGGTCCTCATACCTTTCACCTCAGTTGAAATCAGCCAGTACCAGAATTACATGCTTCTAGATGTACTTTTTTGCGTACTGCGTCATCGGAAAGCGGTGTAGAATGCCACCTTAATGCATACTCTGCCATTCATGATGTGTAGCGTTGTCAAGTAATGGGAGAACATGGAGTATTTGAGCTTG